>NC_056528.1:26728578-26759887 GCF_019175285.1 Sceloporus undulatus
GGAACCACTGTTCTAACATATTGTCTAGAGAAGGATGCTCCAAGACACGACACTCGGAAACCTGACTTAATCCTTATTTACAATAAGACTTTCTCAAAGACTCTGTTAAGCCTCAGATGGGTTTTGGCTATTCAGTGCACACACAGGTTCCTTTCTTCTCCAGGCAGTGGGAAGAAAAAAGTGCTTGTACTTTGGTTTAACTTGTGTATCTGCTTTCCAGTGGGAAAGGTGAAAAAGAGGGTTCTGGGGAACATATGGGTAATGGGAGCATGTGGGTAGGGAGCTCCTGTTTGGCTAGTCCTCTCTTCATCAACCAAAGGCTTAGCTATGACAGAAGTGGGTAGTGTATAGCACCCAGAACTCAACCTTTGTAGGTTTCCCCACAGAGTAAAACTTGTGTCTTGTGGTGGACAGGCTTCACATCTACAGAATCTAGACATGCTAGGGCATTTGGAACATCTCACTGGCCATCAGAAGGCATCCACCCAACTTGCTCAAAATGACAAAGGGTGAGGCCTGGGATGTGTCTAGACGTTCCAGACTGTGGCCATGCAGACAAGATGCCTTCAGGATAAGGCTTTGGGGAAACTTCCAGGGCCCCACTCAGCAGTATAATAAACAGGTGACGCTGCCCTAATGCAACAAACAGCTTTTTGAACTAAAGTGAAGTAATATAGTAGAGGAGGGAGATCTGTAGAATGTTCTTTTTAGGGAAGTAGGAACAGGTCCTTTTTGGACTAAACCTCCCAGAATCTCCCAGGCACCATGCTGGGCCAAAATCCATTTCAACAAGGCTGAAAGGAAAAGTGAAATAGCATCTTAAAATGGAAAGGAGTGGCAGTGGATGATAAATCCCGTGTCAATGGATGATAAATCTAGGTTGTGCAGAGTTTTAAAGGAGGAGCTCTCCAGAGTGCTGAACCTATTTAGGAACAAGATTCAAATCATTTAAAGCCTGTATTAAGACATGGATTCACTGCCCCACTTTTGTGGGCGGCACCTGCCACCAGGGACTGAAAATGTTCCTACATCCACATGCTTGATCACAGTCACCAAACTTTCTGGTAACCTAATTGGACCAGACGGGAAAAAAAGGTTATAGGTCCACCTTATCAATTATTTTGGGTGTCTACAGGGTTTTTTTTTTTAACTCTAGGATGTACATTTACGAAACAATTTTAACCAACTGACTATTTAGACTTCAGTTGCTATCCCAATTTTTCTCCAAGGCTCAAGGCCAAAAAGTAAACTTCATTCCTTCCATTAAAAAGACAACAACAAAAACCCGACATTTTGGCATCTATTCTGAACAGAATGTTAAGGATTGTGAATGTGGCTCCACAAAGTTCTGTGTCAGTAAAGCAACAAGCACAATTAACAACTTAAATCTGATCAATGTGTATGTGGGTATAAACAAATGCCCACCCACAACCTCCGTGGCCTAGAGTTCATTTTATCAGCTCTACTCCTGGTGTCTCAGAATCCCTGGCTACTCTGGGGCTACTGGGAGCTTTCAGACCAAAACATCAAGTAAGCATCAAGTTTCAAAAACTTTCTCCTGAGGCATGTGTCTTGCTGGCAGCAATGTAGACTGAATTCCCAAGTATCCTCTCACAATGTATCCAGCAGTTTTAGAACATGTGTACATTTTAAAAAATGCAAAAAACAAAACAAACTTACTGTATCACTCTCCGCATTGGAGACTGACTGGGTTTGAGTATTATAGTGGAGAGGAGAGTATACCCAGCTCCTCTCATCTGTCGGTGGCTGGACGGCAAAGCGGAGAGAAAGAATAACAGCAGAGACAGGAAGAAGAGAAAAACAGTACAATACAAGAACAAGGGAGGGGAAGAGAGAGAGAGAGAGAGAGAGAGAGATGAAAAAGGCCACATGAGAAAAAACTGGAAAGAGAAAAGCATAGCATAGCCTAAAGTAAGAAGACATTTCTCACCTTGGTTGATATCTGATCTAGCAAACATGCACCCTTAGAAAGGCTAAGACTCACACAGTCGCAAGACACATTCTCAGCTTTTAACCCAAGCGGCTGCTTCCGTAGAACAGAAGACACCCCTAAACTATCTCCCGCAGATCAGGCTCTAAGATTTTCAAGGAAGACCCTTCTCAGTCCCATCACCTTTACAAGAGCATGGGAGACAGGGCCTTCTTTGTGACTGCTCCAAGGCTTTGGAATTCCCTCCATGAAAAGTCTTGCTGGCTCCCTCCTTGCTGTCTTTCCGCCAGCGCTGGGGGAGAAAGGCAGGAAGAAAGATGTAGCCTAAGGGCAGGGTGGGTGGATAATCATATCAATGGTGGAGGGAGTTTTGGAATATAGTGTGATACTGGCTGGGAACCAGAAGGAGATGTGATAAACTGGCCAAGAATACCCCCATGAGGCTGGGGTGTAACTAGTGTTAGAATACGTGTAGTGCCAGGAAACCATCATCTCTGTTCAGCCCACAGTTCATGGACTGGAATTTGTGAATCTATTTCACAAATTCCAGTCCATCCTCAAAACGTCCTCCAACATTCATATGGTCATCCACCCACCCTGGCCTTAGGCAAAATTTGTCCTCCAATGATCTGAACTTCTCCCCACATCACTGTACCCAAAGGTTTTGCATTTCTATGGCTATTCACACAGTCAGTTTAAAAAAGATCTGTTCTTAGGCACTAGTTCACTCCATGCATCTGAGGAAGTAGGCTGTCTACAAAAGCTTATCCTACAACTTCTTTCACTCAATAAGTCTTAAAAGTGCTACAATATCCCTTTACAGGCTGACATTCCAGACTAACATGGCTTTGCCTTTGAATTCTGCATCTGATAAAGCTGGGCTGTAGTCCAATAAAACGTGTCCAGTCTCTGTTATAATGTTTATGTATTTTAAAGTCACTGGTGCCCCGCTGTACAATTTTTTTCTACAAGACTTTGGAGTCAGCTACTTTGACTCTAAGGGTTTCCTGTATACAATGAGCAGGAACGCATGTGGGTATCTCTCAGCGCATGCAGGACACATACATGGGGTAGCCTATGATAAAAGCTCCTTATCCTTTTCAGAGAGGACATCAAGAAGGGACAGAACAATCTAGGCACAAGCATCTACTATACTACGAACTTCACTGTAAGTGGAATTCTGACTGTCAATCATTCTGCCAATCTGTTTCGGCACCATGGCTGGTGCTGCAGGAAGAAATGCATATGCCCTCTTTCCCAACACAAACGGAGCCAGAAATGACTAAGGTAGCCCACCAAACTGTGGGGATAATACAGATGCATGAGTGCAAGGAACATGGGAACATGAGGGCAGCCGCAGTATACATGAAGGTACAAAAATAAGGAGAGCCCTGCAAGAGAAAACAAGACAGCAGGTCCCTCCTCTCTGATGACACACACAACACCTCTAGAAAACAACAGAAAGGGTTGGTATAAACTTACAGCTACAGTCAGCCCTCCACATTTGCTGGGGTTAAGGCACAAGACCCCGTGAAAGTGAAAAAAATGCCAATAAAAAAACATTATTTATTTTTACCTGAGAGAACATGTCTCTAGGCATTTGTAGGACCTCCAGCGCAACTCTATGATCAACATCTGCCAGAAGATATCCAAACAATTGTGCTGGAGGACCTACAAATGCCTAAAGAAGTGTTCACTCTAGGAACAGCTAGAGAGTCCAGTGTGATTTCTGCAGAGGTTGCCCACAGAGTCAAGGCGGAGTACCTAGATTGCTAGAGAGAACATATTAATCAAATCCATGAATAGTCAAATCCACAAAAGTCAAATCTGCAAATGTGGAGGGCTGACTGTCCTTCTAATATTAGGGTCTACAACAGCCTCCTCTAATCTGCTGCCCTTGTCCTCAATCTGATCAGTTACGTCTTCTATCATCCCCAGCCAGAAGGCTGTACCAGCATTGGGCAATGGGAACAGTCCAACAAATCCAGAGGACAGCAGGTTGGTGAAGGCTGGCCTACCAGTAATGCTAAAGGAGGAAGGGAGCTTTGAACTGCCAAGGGAGGTCCTCCTCCACCCACAAAAAAATATCAGCATATTTTAGCTTAAAGCTTGGAATTGGCCAATAACTAAACCTTAGGAGTAGCATTTTATCCCTTCAGAACAGGAGAAACCTCCATACAAAAGCCTGGAAACCACCAAAGGAGCTGACTCTCTAGGAAAAGGGACTGACTGGGGCCGCATATTGGTGTGGTATGGCCTCAGACTGTCAGGGTTACCTACCTGTGATCGAATAGGCAGAATTTTTGCCCAGGGTTAATGGCTTAGAGAGACTGAGCTATAAACCAGGGGCCCTTTTATTTTACATAATTATAGACCTGAGAGAGCCAGTCTGGTGAAGAGATTTGAAATAACAAATAAATTTGAGTGCTGGACTACAACTCTGGAGAACAGGGTTCAAATCCCCACATGGCTATGGAAACCCACTGGGTGATCTTGGGCAAGTCCAACTCCTCTAAGGAAGGCAGTGGCAAACCTTACTCTCAACAAACCTTGCCAAGAAAGCCATGTGACACGTTCACCTCAGGATCCCCATAGGTCAGAAACAACCTGAAGGCACCCAACAACAAAATGGTAGTGCTATGATCCCACTTCAGCAGCCATGCTAAACATCCCATAGGATCTTAAGAAATGCAGCTGAGGAAGAGGCATTTGGAACTTTGAGCCAGAGAGCTGTAATGCTTCCCCAGACTACAAACCCCAGGATTCCAGAGGATGGAATCATGGCAGATAAAGTAGAATCATAGTAGTGTAGAATAACAGAATCTCAGAGGTGGAACGGACCAAAGGGTGATCTAGTCTTGACAGGCAGCAATAACCGTGTGGTGTAAAAGGACCCCAGGCCATCTCCCCTCCATCACTTTGAAACCAGTTACCCTCACTTGGCTTCGCATCTGCAGTACAAAGAGTATCCTGCCTGGCCTACCCTAGAAGATTTGTCTGGAAGGACTGCGTGCGAGTGGATATAAAATGTTAGCCGTTCTAATTAGGTGTGGCTAAACTGTGAATAATAGTAATGGATCAGACATCTCAAGGAACACCAGACACCCCCAAAGATGGTATTTCAAAGCTGAGGTAAGGTTGCCTTCTTCACTAACAAGTTCACTTACGTCCTCAGAGGAAACTGAGGCAGCTCGGAGCCTGCGCAGGCGAGGGGAGTAAATCCAATACCTTCCATCCGTGAACTGGATGTTGAGCACATCAGAGCGAATGAGATGGCATATGACAGAATGAAGAAAAAAAAGAAAAGGGGGAGGAGGGAAGATGAGAAAGGATGAAAGAGGAGAAAGAAAAAAATGATAATGATGCTGGTATGGATGAGCAGGTATGCATATGCAAGAAAGAGTCCAAAAAAGAGGCTGCGCATGGGAAAAGAAGGATGTTGCCAGAGCTTAGCTGCATAGGAAGAGAAGGCAATTGCTAGAGATCTGCTGCATCAGGTTTTTCCAGGCCTTCTCCACAGGAAGAGATGAATGGATGTAACTCTGGTCTACACCCAGAGGTACTATTGGATACTAAAAGCATGTACAGTGGTCCCTCCACATTCACTGGGGTTAGGGTGAAGGACCCCAGTGAATGTGAGAAAACCACAAATAGAAATAAACACTATTCTTCTTAACTAAAAGAACACCTCTCTAGGAATCTCCAGGTCTTCCAGTGCAACTCTATGGTCATCATCTGCCATGCTGGAGGACCTACAAATGCCTAGAGAATTGTTTTCTCTAGGTCCTCCAGCACAATGCTATGGTCAACCTCTGGCGGACTTGTGCTGGAGGACCTAGAGATTCCTAGAGAGAATGTATTAACCAAATCCACAAAAGTCAAAGTCGCAAATGTGGACGGCTGACTGTACTACTGGGTACTAACTATAAATAGTACTACCAGATATCTGCTGAGAAAGACAACTGTAGTTTGGATTAAATTTTAGGATAAACCTTTTGATGTTGAAAGCAATTACCAACCATGAAAACAATAATAAGAGGGGTTGTGAGAGCACTCCCTCACAAGAGGTCATGCAAGCAGCCACCAGCCAGGAAAACGATAACCCAGGGGTGGGCAGCCATATGAGGTTAAGGGACCGTATTAGCTCCCAAGGAAACCTTGGAGGGCAGAACCCCATCACACACCCTTGCAAAAAAATTAAATTAAATTAAGCTATTTTAAAAAATCAATTAACTATAGAAAGTGGTGGTTTGATAACCAGGACTGTGTTTGCACAACAGGTATGTACCACCACAGAATCTGGTTATCAGAAGCATAAATTCAGCTTCATGACAGTCTCAGGCTCTCTTTTCTTTTTTTCAAGATTCTAGCCCCTATGAATACAAAAGGAAGTCTGAACAACAGTTTGTAAATTACAGAGTTCAAAAAGGTGGCCAAAGAAGGTTTACTTCTTTTCTCAAAAAATAAAACATCCCTGAAGCTGCTTCTGACGAAGTATAAGAAAGTAACACATGCTAAATTGCACAAGCTACAAAGAAAAGCCGCAAATAACTTTCATTTCCTAGAACTTGGAAAATTGTTATTCATGATTTAAAACAAATAAATTACCTAAAACCACCATCTAATATGCAAGTGCACTCAGTGCAGCTAATTTGGATCCAAGTTCAGATCCAAGTTCAAAGCCTTCGACTTCACATTCAGATCCTTGTTTTCTAAAGGAGATGTTCAAATGTATAGCCCTGCTCATAAGAAGTTAGGACTTGGATTTGGCTATTCATTTTTTAATGAAGGACATACCTAGAGAGCCCTGCTTATAAGAAATCTGAAAGACCTACCAAGCTTCACAATAAAGTTGTCCCAGAGTTTTCACTGGCTTAGGTCTAGGGGAAATCAAGTATTTGAGGAATGGCAGGGGAGACGTAGCAGAGCCCATGAAGGTACAAAAGAAGAACTTTGTGGGGATGAGGCTAGGAAAACCACACATTCAAACAATGACATTGTGAGAAACTTCAGAGTCAAACCACACCAGTCGGCCAGTTGCAAAGGGCAAATGTTAATCATCATCTTTATGTTTGCAAATTACATTCCCCACTGACATGCATTTTAAAACCACACCAAGCACCTTTTTCAATGTTTATTTTGGGGGGGGGGGGGACACCACAACAAGCCATGAGCTGCTACTTAGAGAAGCCGGAGTAAATGGATGTGAAAAATGGGGAAAGTATGAAAAAGATGCAAGTGGTCACTGGGCTGGCATATTAAGACTAAGGATGGAGCCACAGATGAACAGAAGAGGGGCAATTGAAAGGCACATGGGACATGTTTTGCCCTGCCTGGCCCATCTTGCATGATAAAAACCTTTCTTTACTTCCTGCACCTGTATCTCACCACTTCTCTGATGACAGAAAGTTGAATTCTCTCTCTTTTTAAGCATGAGGGATGGGGTGATATCTTTCACACATGATTAAAAACAGGGCTCAGGTAGAGGTATGGTCAAAATAGGTCTCCTTTTTTTGTGTGGGGCACACAGAAATCCTCTGAGTGGGTTTGCCAAAAACTAACAGAATGAATCTGGAACAAGATGGTTGCCTTCTCACCTTGTTCAACATCATGCATGCACACGCACACACACCCTCACATGCACAACTTGGCTCACTTACTCCCTGTCTTGCCTCTCTAGACCTCCTCCTCTGAGCCTGTATCCGTCTGCAGGAGAGGTGGAAAAGAAAGAAGTCGGTTTGCGCACAATTCCAGGACTGATGCTTCCTGAGCTGGCCCTACATGAAAGTAATCTGATCTGGGAGAGAACCAGAGCTTGGAACATGTTACTTTTGTGGGACTACATCTCTGGGAGGTGTAACCCCTTTAAAGTGAAATTTCCCCAAACTCTCAGAGTAACTGGAGCCTGCCAAAACTCCCCATTTAACACCCTGAAGGAAACATAAGAGTCAAGTGTAAGAGATTTCGTTGTACCAAAAATCCATTTCAGGATTTCTGAAGGAGGCTCCTTGACTTGCTCTATTTTCCTGCTCCCCACAAATGAACAGCACAAGGAAGAAGAGCAAGAGAACCTGAAAAAAATGGCATCAAAAGGAAGAACTTTTTAGAAAAAGTCACTTACAAAATAAATATCCGGGACTGGCACATCCTCCTCGTCCGAAGCTTGGCTGGCCGGCTCTGAAGCCTGACTGGCCGTCTCCACCTCAGCTGTTGTGGATGACTGCATGGTGGCACATGCTAGTGAGGCAGGTTCCCTGCAAAGGATCAGAAGAGGAAAGCATGGAATTTGTGGTGCCTGCAATGATTTTAGAAAGAAGAACCCCTGCACTCTAAGAGGTGAGTCCTGCAAACAATCTTGATGAGTGGGATTCCTGTTCTCCAAGACTGATGACTTTTTTCCCTTTGCTGTGAGATATTTCACACTTCTCTTCAAAATGTTGCAAAAACTTCACAGAGGCTATCCTTTACCAATATTCTAAAGTAGCCTTTCTCAACCTTTGTAAGCCTGGAGGAACCCTTGAAATAATTTTAAGGTCTCAGGGAACCCCTACAAAAATATTATTACATCTGTAGCTCAAAAAATTTACTTTTTCAATCACAATCTCTCGCAGAATCCTTAGTGACCTCTTGCAGAACCCTAGGGTTCCAGGGAAACCTGGTTGAGAAACCATGGTCCCTTCCATTCCAACTCTCCAAACTAATCCTACGTCTCCGACACCACAAAATCAAAAGAAACCTACTTATACCTTCCTTATATCAGATGACCGTGTTGATCCATCTCAGCCACTCTCCAGAACCTCCAGCAGAGAATTACAGTACAGAATCACAGAGTGGGAAGGGATCACAAGGGTCCATGAAGGAATATACAATCAGCCTTCTGATATTTCATCCATGGATTTAAGCATCCACGGCTTGAAAATATTAAATATATATATATATATATATACATTCCAAAAAGTAAATCTTGATTTTGCTATTTTATATACATTTGACTATGCCATGTATTTAATGGTACTTGAGCATCCATGGAATTTTGTATGTGCACGCAAAATTGAAGTGGCAATCCCCTCCATGGTCAGAGAGTTCCCTGAGGTGAAATGTATCATTCGGTTACTCTCATAACAACTTGGCCTCACCCTGCAGCAGCAACATCAGGGACCACGATCTCAATGTCACACTTGGGCTTCAGCTCCACTGTGATCTGCTGGAGTTCATCTTCCACCTGGACCTGTTCCCGAGACCTACAGATTGGAAGGATGCAAAGGAACAAAAAAACAGCTGAGTGTTCAGTTTACCTGTGGTAAACACTGAGGGATATACAATTGACTCTTGACATTCATGGTGGTTTTGGGAGCAAAATCCCTGCAAAAGTCAAAATTCACGAATAAAGGAGGGAGGGTCAAGAGCACTGCACATTCATGTGTGCACCCCATCTCCCTTCCGAAGCCTCAAAGAGCTCTAGCACGCTCTCTGATGTGGTGGAAGGGCAGGGGAGCGTGCATTCGCAGCTCTCCCCTTCCCTTCCACCTTTGCAGAGTCTGAGCTTGAACAACATAACTGGGTCACAGAAGATGCAAGGAATGGGATGCCTGAATACAGTAGCTACCAGTTCAAAAAAAATGGAGGGGGGACACCACCTGGAGGCAATATTTTAGGCACTGGGAGGTGCTTTAGAGTGAGTCAGAGGATTTGTCCATCTAGCCTAGTGTGCTGTCATCTCTGACTGCCAATGAGTCTCCAGGTGTCTTTCCCATCCATCTACAACCTGATCTTTCTAACTAGAAATAGCAGGGATTGAAGCTGGCACCTTTTCCAGGCAAAAGCAGTGCCCAGCTACAGAGCTATGGCCTTTCCCCTCAATTTCAAGTATGATTTAAGTCCTCATAATTCTAAACAAACAGCTAGTTTTTAAAAAATAGGAAGGTGGCTTATACCATGTCAAAGTATTTGTCCATCTAACATGATATTATCTATTCCAATTAGCAGTGGCCCTGCACATTTTCAGAGTGGGACCTTTCCTATTTCTTGCTACCTCAGTTTCCTAACCTGAGAGAATCAATCAATCATGCAGGCCACTGCTTTGGATCTTAGACACCTCCTGAAAACCTCCACAACTATCAACTGTCCTCTAGAGCAAGGTGTACCCCCTATATGCTTTCCTCACAAACAAAACAGACATGGTTTTTACAAATTGGAAGTCACCATGCAAACATTTCTTGTTTGACCTAGAGAGGCTGGTGTGACTCTTGAAGAGTTCTGGGATTGGAAAGATGACTCATGGACACCTACCAGAGCCTGTCCATCCATCCCAATGGGGGATTCAGCTTAAGACCTTCTGCAGGAAAAGCAGGGATTCTAGCCTCTAATTCACGATTGCTCACCATGCACAGTACATGAAAGAGGCATGTTCAATATGAGGCTGGACATTGTGGACTGCAGGCAGCAGCAAATTGATCAAGTGTGTGACTCACCTTCCATCCTGCCCTGAGGACTGCGTACGCCGCCTGTGAGGGAATAGCAAGACACAAAGGTTCATTTCAAGTGAAACTACTCAATTCAGGATTTATCTCCCTCTCTCATCCCTCTGTGTGTTGCTCTACTCAGTGGCTGACACTGAAGATAATTATTCCCATTCAAGATGCAGCTGATTGCATGGCATTTTAAGCTTTGAAACAATCAGACAAGAGGCATGTGAAGAACATAAAAAGCCCAGCTGGGTCAGACCAAAGGTCTGCCTCTTCCAGAATGGACAACCAGCTGCCCCAGGGAAATGTAGAAGCAGGAAGCAAGCACATCTTCTCTTGCTCATATCTTTAAATCACTGCTTCTAATCTTTGAAGTACTGAGGGCCAGGCTAGTGTAGAGATGTTTGAGTGCTGGACTAGAGCTCTGGGAGATCAGGGTTTGAATTCTTACTCAGGCATGGTAACCCACTGGGTGACCTTAAGCAAGAAAATCTATTTCAGCCTTTTGTTGTTATGTGCCTTTAAGTCAACTTCGATCTATGGTAATCCTATCCTATGGTTTTCTTGGCAAGACTTATTCAGAAGTGGTTTGCATTGCCTTCCTCTGAGGCTGATTTGCGCATGGTCATCCAATGGGCCTCCAGGGCTGAGCTGGGATTTGAACCCTGGTCTCCTGGCTCTCTTTCTACCTTTGACTCAAACCACATCATGCTGGCACCCATACTACATGCCTTTAAGTTAACTAACTTATGGAGTTTCTACTACAGGGTTTTCTTGCCAAGATTTACTGAATTTGCAATTGCCTTCTTCTGAAGCCGAGAAAGTATTATTTCCCCATGGTCACTATGTGGGTCTCAAGGGCTGAACTGGGATTCGAAACCTGGTCTTCTGGAGCCCTTGCCCAACACTCAAACCTTAGCCTTAGAGGGAGAATAAATCTTGGCAAGAAAACCCTAGGACAGCATTGCCAAGGCAAAGTTGATAAGAAGCTAAATACAGTCTTGTCCTCCATGATTTTTCTAAGCCCCTCTTAAAATCTTATGTTGGTGACTTTCACTACTTCTGGTAGTGCAGTCCATGTCTTAAAAACCACAATTGGTAACAAAGGCCTTCCTTTTTTATGTCCTCAGTCTCCCACTATTCACCCCCATGTATTCTAATGGTAGAAAAGAGAAAGCAAAACTTCATCTGATCTACATTCACCTGAGCAAGGACAATTTCAACACCATTACCATGGTCACCTATTACACCTCTCCCTTCTCTTAAGGTGAAGAGCTCCTAACATTATAACTTTTGTTCAAGGAGGAGCTGAACCAGCCCTTTTTAGCTGTTTTGCTTGTCCTTGTCCTTTACCAGCTCTATATTTTGGGGAATGCAATGACCAAAACTGTATGTAGCACTGCAAGCCAAGGCTATGGCAGGAAGAGAAATTTAAAAGGGGAAGGTGTGACCACTGCTCTTACCTATATCGGGGCTGCTCTGAGGACTCAGAAGGGGACCGTTCAGGGACGGAGAGAGATGTGGATGAAAGTGTTGTAGCTATAGAAGCAGTGGTTGCTTCTTCAAAAGAGGGAGGAGTGCAAGGAAGAAGATCTGGCCGGCCTGTGGATCGTAAGGCAAAAGTGAGGAAAAAATAACAGCGATTTGGTACTACCTATTCACATGAGCAACACAGAGAAACAAGGCTAAGTCAAAGAACTTTTTAGTTAGGTAAATATTTCTCAACTTGCTGGCTACTGAGAAATGAAATGAAATGAAATGAAATTTTATTTATATCCCGCCCTTCCAAAAGATCAGGGCGGCTTACAAAATACAAAACACAATACAATCAAATTACAAAAGATTAAAAACATACAATAAAAATACAGCATCTTAAAAACAGATAAAATGCCCCCAATAGCCCATCCTCATGGCCACGGAAGAGGAGGGAGGCCCACAGGATCTTTAATCGGGGAATGCCTGCTGGAATAGGAAGGTTTTGAGGTCCTTCCTAAATTGGGCCAGGGTGGTAGATGAGCGGAGCTCAATGGGCAGCGTATTCCAAAGGGCTGGGGCAGCTGTGGAAAATGTCCTCCGCGACGTGGAAGCTAACCTGGCCCCAGGCACCTTCAGTAATTGCTGCCCAGATGTTCTGAGGGTGCGAGGCGGAATGTACGGGGAGAGGCGGTCCTTTAGGTATCCTGGGCCCAAGCCATTTAGGGCTTTATAGGTAATAACCAAGAAATGAACATGGATAGGTGATGGTCTTTTTTTTTTTTTTTTTGGTCCCGTTTGCCACCAAGGCCCAAAATCTAATAGAATCCCAATCCACAAGTGTCTACCATAGCTTTAGCCAATTCCGACATGTGTTGCATCTGTAAGAATGTGTTGCAACCTGCCCTTTTTTTTTCCTAAGTAAATGTTTATATCCCTTGCAAAGATAGATAGATAGATAGATAGATAGATATTTTTTTTTTACTAGTTTATCAAAAAAAATCCCAGGGGGTCTGAATAGGAGAGTTGTTGGTCTCTAATAGAAGCGTGCTGGGCAACATTTTAAAAAGAGTTAGAATGTCTTATACCTTCCCATTCCAGCATACACGTTTATCTCTTTGGATTGTTAAACTTTTAGGAGTGACCATCAGTATTTTTTAAAATAATGCTAGACTAAACAGAGATAAAAAACAGACAATTGGATTGATCACTGGCCAGGAATTTGAAGTTTACAAACAGTGAGGTAGCTGCTTGTGAAAGAATTAAATAATTGACCACACTTTTCTCTTTAGGACCTATGTGTGTATACAGGCCTGTTTTAGGATCTCTGTCTCATTACCTAGGAATAGATGGAATTTACAGATGAGAGAGAAAAGGAGTTGGCCAGCCTCACCGATTCCCCAGTCCTTAGAATTCCTAATTGGAAAGCGGTTTAGATCTTTGGGGGATAAACCCTTAAAATTTCCCTTAAAAATCAGATAATTTACCTGCATTTAGAGATAAGGAGATACTGCACTTGAATCTCCATACTGCTTGAAGTAGTTTTTACTATTACAGCGTAACCATTGCTCAAAATTAAAGAAGAAAAGGACAGAGGAAGCAGTGATAAAAGACACAATCCACCTTAGCCTACCTAGTTTGTCCCAAATTTTGAATCAAATTCCCCCCCCCCATCCCCTTCCTCAACAGCCTTCTAAAAACCATAAAGAGGTCAGATTGATTTGGCTTCTGGAAGCCAAATCAACCCCACAGGGCTGTTTGTGGATATAATGCTTTGGTACAGGCTGCACAGGGCTGCTTAAAAGAAATTTTAAAACAGTAATAATGACACTGCCATTGCCTCGAGTCATCCAAGCAACAAAGGGACACAGCTCCCTTAGGTACTACTTTCTACTGACTAACAGAGGGACAGATCAATAGTCTTACCTTCCCCTCTGTTGTCATTAACTTTAGCACCTGCAAAAGCACAGTGAAAAGGTGAAGGAAACTGATATGTGCTACATGCTATCTCAACTAAGAGGGAAGGGGCCCAAATGAATCTAGTTCAGCCCAAGGATGTCATTTTCGGGTGTGCAAAATGAGATCATTGCCCCCCAAATAAGAATTCTAACTTCTTCAAATCTATGGTTTTCTACAAATTTTCTAGCATTGCAGTAACTTAAAACTTCAGTTGAGCATTTCAGTTTAGGCATGCAAAGAATAGGGGAAGAAAAATTGACCAAGGGAAGGAAAACACAGCAAAGAGAAGAGTTCTAGGTGTAAATGATTTTCAACGTCTCACTTGGGAATAAATTTCGAGAATGAAGGAAAATTTCATGGGAAGATAGAATTCTTATTTGGGATTGCCCCCCACCCCACCCCAGCTACATCCCTGGAGCTGTTTTACTCACCTCAGTATCCCCCAAAGGCATTGGTCAGCAACTCCCTTCATAGCTGGCCAATGCAACCAAAGTGGTTGCGGAGAAGTGATAGGAGTTAATGTCCAATGCATTTGGAAGGCATCAGGTTGTAGAAGGCTGCATCAAGGAATAGTGGCATAGATGACAGGCTGCAGGGTGAAGTACCTTACCTTCGTCATCCAAAGTGGGGTAACTCCTGGCCCCCCGGAGGTCATACTGGGCTTCCTCCTTCTCTGAGGGAATTTGACTAGCTGAAAATGCAGCCATTGGACCAGTGGGTTTGACCGCCAGCAAGGCACTCCGCCCTTTCTTTGAGGGAGAGGCTTTCAGGGCTGCAAAAGAAAAAGGGTGTCAGAAACAAATGATGGGTTTTGAACAAGTTCTGCAAAGAAGGTAGCAGAGAGCTGTGTGCCCACAGCAACGATGTACAATTGATGTAGAAGACCATTGGCCCATGCCACCTCCTTGAGAAGGGTGTACAAAGTGCAGCCCATGGACCACATGAGTCCTGAGGCTGGCTTTGGGGACTGCCGGGGTTTCCGACATCTCCCCAAACATCTTGGAAGGCCACAAGTTGCTCAACTAAAGTTAAAAGAGAAGGTGATGGAGCATATCAAGGCTGAGATCCTGATTGCAGAATGTAGTGTAAAAATTCCATAGGAGAAACACTACAACTTTTCTCTTAATTTTTCCTCAACTCACCATTTTGTTGTTGAAGCCCTCTACCCACAGCCATTCAGTGGGTGGGAGAGTCTAGGGGAGAATCAGAGAAGTGTCCTGCTAAATCCCTGTAGCCAGATGCAGACTGACAATATCATCTGCTGAAATCCACTGTAGTCCTCCAGATATGGATGCAGAACAATTACATAATCTGCTGAGACCCCTGGAGGACACTGCCAATGATGTCATTAGCAGGGCTATGGAGTCGAAATCATGGAATTGGAACCAATTTTGGGCAGAGCTAGAGATGGCAGAAATGTACCAACTGTGACTTCTTAATAAAAGCTTGTAATATTAAATGTCTAGTTTGTTACACATTTACTTTCACAGGAATTTAAGAAAGTTTCTTTTTCAGATATTGTAATCAAAACATATATATTTTAGGATCTACCCATCTATGTAACCTTATGATTTACATGACGGTAAAGAAATGTCTTCTGCAACAAATTTCTAATGTAAATTTTTTGTTACTAATTAATATACATTCGAGTTGTTAAGGAGGCAAAAATACCAGCCTTCACAATGACCAAAAAAAAACATGCAAACATACGTTAGATGTGTATGTGTGTCACTCCTAAAGGATGTCCAACCAACAATGTAAGAGCCTGGAAAGGCACCTCTGCTAGTCTGATTGGTAATACTGGGCCTGTTGGCATGTTATCTGGTGTCCTTAACAGCTAGTGAATGGAGCCTCTCTGGCCATAGCTTATTAAGAGACAGGCAGCCAGTGAAAAAGCAACACCTATCCATTCCTGTCTAGTTGTGAATGATGGGAACCGTTGTCCATCACAACCAGAGGACAACATCAGGATGGGGCAAGGCTGGTACACAGCAAGCTTTCCTCATCTTTGTAGCCTGCAAAAACAAAACAAAAATGAAAAGAGGAAGGAAGCGTACACTTACAGGAACTCTTCCTGAAGACCGTATTGGTCATGAACTTAAAGAACCGTTCTGCATAGAAGCTGGGTCTATGGACTGATACAGTGTCCTAGAAAAGCAGGAAAAGAGAACCGCATTATAATAATAACAGTTTTGATGGGGTTGGTGGGAGAGGCTTTATCAGCCGCTCACAGCTCAGCCCCCAAGGCAAAGCCCTGCAAAGCTACAGTGGTGAAAACATCAGATAGCAGCTCTTTGGCTTTGCCCTTGCAAATTTATAAATAAAATTTGGAACGCCAGCCCCTGCCTGATTGAGACTGTGATTGCAGTAACAGGATTGTCTGAGGTTACTATTACTGTGCTAGAATTATTATCCATTTCCAAAGGGGAGGGGACTACTTGTAGTCCTCTGGATGCTTTTTGACTGCAGTTCTCAACAGCCAATGGTGAAAGAAGTTAAGAGTTGCAGTCCACCCAATTTATATTGGTCATACACAATATAAACTGACAGCAATTCTTTCAGACCCCCAACTGGCTTGCAATCTAAAAATCTAAAGGGAGGGAAGGAAGGAAGGGCCAAGAGGAAAACAAATATATACTCAGAGGCTTCCCTGGTGCTACTTTCAGGAATTCTCTGCCAAAGGAAGCTGGCCTCCTCCTCTATTGCCCTTTAGTCAGCAAACAGAAACCTCCTTTCTCTTAGTATCCCTTTAGCAATTAATCTATATATTTATGGAGCAGGTTTTAACAGCTATGGGCTGTTTTGTTTTATTGATGTGTTTTAAACCTGTTCTGTGTTAATAGGAGCGTGCAGCCATTGACTTTAATGGAACTTGAGCATAGGTGATTTTTCTCATACATGTGTGTGTTTGTGACCAAAATGGATCCCCCGCATATACAAAGGGTCCACTATAATTAAATGGAAGGGAGTAAAGGTTTGCATCAAGGCAGTTGAAGAAAATGGGTATGGGGAAGAGACTAGCATCGGGTATATGTGCTTGTAGGCACAAGGAGGAGCAAGGGGCCTAAAAGCATAGACTAAAAGCATGTTATGATGCAGGCACAACCAGTGATGGCTCATTTTTTGCTAGAATATCACACCATATTAGTGTTTGATATTAGAAAACTTGATATTAGAAATACCTCTGATGTTATGAATTTTTTATAATGTGATTCCTGTATCTTGGAATTGCATTTGGAGCCTGCAGTTATGGAGCTTGTATGCCCTTACAACTGCAAAAAATCTCATAATCCCCAAGCAGGACAGTCAAATGTTACCCACACTCTGCTCCCTCCTTATTCCCCCCCCCCCAACTTTATTTTTGCATTTGGAGTTTAACAATATTTTTCTAATAAACAAAACAAAACAAAAAACTGTATGGTCCTTGGGGTAGAAGCCCATCATTCATAGATGCCACAGTAACAAGATAGTGAAGATGGCGAGCTGCTAATGAAAGTGCTCCAAGTAGTTTGTTCAACCAAAACTCACCCCATCATGAACTAGAGCCTTCCACGTATGTTCTAGTTTCTTGATGAGCCTAGATCATGGGGACAGAGGAAAAGAGAGAGAAGCAGACAAATAAAATCTGTGAAACCAACAAAAGATCACAAGATGCTGGAGTAGCATCCCCATTCAACTCAAAGATTCTATTCTAAGATAGCACGTGAAAAATGGGTTTGATAGAATGACAAAGCTCATGGAGGTGGGGATGGATTCTGCTTTGATATCACTGACAATATGGACAAGTTCTCTTCCAGCCAGCCAGGGTACATAGGTGATGTCACAAGTGGAATAGCTTCAAAGCCATGTGAAGTTCAAACTACTTACCTGTAGGACTGGAGGATATCAATGATGCCAACGTGCAGGAGCAGGCGTTCCCCTTTGCCGTTCACAGCTGGGATACCACCCATCCTGAAAAGAAAAGAGAACAGATATGGTTTGTCAGCAGCAATTTATTCAGTTCAAGATGCACACTTCAGAAACACTAAAGCAGGGCACATGTCTATTGAACAGAACAGGTCTAGGTTTCCAGAGGTGACAAGGCACAGGACAGTGGTGTAGTGTTAAACTGGGTTTAGAGAGAGCCGGGTTTTACCTGCCACTGAGTCAGGAAACTGCCAGTAAATAACTTTGGCCCAACCCAGTTGTAACCCAGGAACCAGCCATCAGTCACCCCTTCATGACCCTTGATATCAAATTAATATCAAACAGGGAGGTTGCTGGCAAGCAGCCAAAAAGGTGGCTCCCCAGTGCAGGAAACCAGACATACCATATCGGGACAGTATGGCTCAGTATGGGAGAAGTCAAAGACACTTAGCCACAGCAGGATCTCTCAAGATCGGAATTGGCATAATCCCATCACTAAGGGAGTAGTGGTAGTGAGGTGGAGCTGGAGATTCTTTGAATACAGCAGACAAAGGGAGATTCCTTCTGGGAATGAAACTCTCTTTGTCTGAGGACATTCACACCAATTGTCTGGATATTCTTGCATATCACACCTTATTCTTCTCTCCTGGGAAAGTCACTTAAGCCTAGCAACTCCTGAAACACTGCCCTCAGGATATGTTTCTTGATATAAAAACATGTGCCCAGACACTAGCAAACTGGTCTAGTTTAAAGATGGACAGAATCTCTGTTTGATTTCAGCTGGACACCTCAGTAACTGGCCACACCACGGGTCACGGGCGGCTACCAAGCCATCCTCATTACAGTGACCCCACAATTAGAGCGATGCTTTGGATTGGCATAGTATTTCCTCTTAGCCACCCTGCAACTTGTTGTTACCTACATCTTTTCATCATTAGTTCTTGTGTGTGTGTGTGAGAGAGAGTGTGTTGGTGAGTGTGGATTCTTCTTTTTAAATAAGATAAATTAATCTGGAAAACACCTCTAGAAGTTCTCTGCGTTTCAAACCATTATACAAAGTCGGAGATCCCGGCTTTCCATTAACAAAGCTTTCTCGCTGCTTTCTATTGGATTAAATTGACTTCCCAATGAATTCAATTTGTGAGTACCCTATCGGGACACCCTGCAATTTAGGTAACACAGTCATTTGTTCTCTCAACATGCCGCACCTCACGGGGTTGTTGTTGTAAGAAAAAAGCCTGGGGAGGAGTAGGGCTACATATGCTGCCTTGAGGTCAGAAAAGGAAAGGCAAGACAAAAATATGACTAGATAATAACCACACATGCACAGGGCACAGAAGGTTGGAAAGGACCACAAGGACCATCTAATCCAAACCTTTGTTATAGATTCCTACATGGTAAGGGGTTGGATTATAAGACCCTTGTGGTTCCCTCCAAGGGTATGAGTCCATATCTTGTGCATGTGTGGTTATCATCTAGCATTCCCAAGATGCCTATCCAACCTCTGGTAAAACCTCCAATGAAGGATAGTCCACCACTTTCCCAGGGAGTCAATTCCACTGTAAATCAACTCTTACACACTGAAAGATCAAACATATATACATCATCCATCAAAGAAGGGGCAAAATCCATTTATAGAAAAGTACAAATCCTGGCTGGGGGAGTCTGGGAGTTGAAGCCCAAAACTTTTCCCAGCTCTGGCCCCACCCAGCATGGTGCATGGTTCAAAACATCTGAAGGCCCAATGATTCCATCTTCAAAAGGGGAAAAAAAGGATCCCAACAATTATCGTCCAGTTAGTCTGACATCAATACCAGGAAAGATTCTGGAGCAGATCATTAAACAGAGAGTCTGTGAACATCTAGAAGGCAATGCCATATCACAAAAAGTCAACACGGGTTTCAGAGAAAGAAGTCATGCCAGACAAATCTGATCTCTTTCTTTGATAAAATTACTAGGTTGGTAGATGAAGGAAATGCTGTGGATATAGTATATCTCGATTTGTAAGGCCTTTGACAAGGTTCCCATGACATTCTTGCAAACAAGCTTGTAAAATGTGGGCTAGACAAGGTAACAGTTACATGGATTTGTAATTGGTTGACTGGCTGAACCCAAAGGGTGCTCAACAAGGACTCCTTTTCATCCTGGAGAGAAGTGACCAGTGGGGTCCCACATGGCTCTGTCCTGGGGCCAGTTTTATTCAACATCTTTATCAATGACTTGGAAGACAGAATTGGGGGCATACTTATCAAATTTGCAGATGACACCAAATTAGGAGGAATAGTTAATACTCCAGAGGACAAGATCAAAATTCAAAATGTCCTGAATAGATTGGAAAGCTGGGCCAAAGCTAACAAAATGAAATTCAACATGGAGAAATGTACGGTACTGCACTTAGGGCAGAAAAATAAAACGCACAGGTATAGGATGGGGGACACCTGGCTGAATGAAACTATGGTGCTTTCTGCACCGCCATTTGGGACGTCCTCCGGACGTCCCATTTTAAAAAAGGGGCGTCTCTTTTAGATGCCCCTGGGCCTAGTACGGACTCCGTCCGTACAAGATGGCGCCGGCCCTTCTACAAGGCCGGCGCCATCTTTGCGTATCGGACACTGAGCGTCCGTACACGTCGCGTCCCTTGTGACATAGCGAGTGCGCCCCTGGCGCCTTGCTACGTCGCAAACGAGACGGAAAAAGAAGCTCCATTTTGGAGCTTCTTTTTCGGTCCGCGTGGGAGTCGGGCCGTGTGGAGGCTCCGGCTCCCCTACGGACTAGCCGGCGGTGGCGGTCTGTACCCCGCCCATGTGTGAAAGGGATCTGGGAGTCCAAGTAGACCACAAGTTGAACATGAGTCAACAGTGCGATGTGGCAGCTAAAAAGGCCAATGCAATTTTAGGCTGCATCAATAAAAGTACAGTGTCTAGATCAAGAGAAGTAATAGTGCCACTGTATTCTGCTTTGGTCAGGCCCCACCTGGAATATTGTGTCCAGTTCTGGGCGTCACAATTTAAAAAGAACATTGAGAAACCGGAGAGTGTCCAAAGGAGGGCAACTAAAATGGTGAAGGGCCTGGAAACTATGCCCTATGAGGAACGACTCAGGGAGCTGGGGATATTTAGCCTGGAGAAAAGAAGATTATTAGGTGAGATGATAGCCCTGTTTAAATATTTGAAGGGATGTCATATTGAGGAGGGAGCAAGCTTGTTTTCTGCTGCTCCAGAGAATAGGGCATGGAGCAATGGATGCAAGCTACAGGAAAAGAGATTCCAGCTCTACATTAGGAAGAACTTCCTAACAGAAATAGCTGTTCCAACAGTGGAAGATGCTCCTTCGGAGTGTAGTGGAGTCTACCTCCTTGGAGGTCTTTAAGCAGAGGCTGGATGGCCATCTTTCGGGGATGCTTTGATTTGGATTTCCTGCATGGCAGAATGGGGTTGGACTGGATGGCCCCTGTGGTCTCTTCCAATTCTACGATTCTATGATTTCCTAGCTCTGGTATAAAGAAATGCACATTATAAGTGTGAATTACCTTAACAAAACACACACATAAAAGATCAGATCTTCTGTACTAAAAAACCTAACATGACAGAATCTGACAACCAGAATAATTAGAAAAGAAAGGGAGGTAGAGAAAGGCGAGACTATACCATTGTTTCTGTTACACAACTGAATGTTTCTTCATACAACTAAAACAGGATTAAATATAAATAAATCCTATGGAAAACAGTTACATAAACTGATTTGCATCAAGTGCATTTCTGTCAGCACAATTGCTTTCCCTTTTGATTTTCCAACAATTGTTTAAAAAAAACCCTTTATTCACTTTTTCTCTCCTTCGCTTAAGACTGGGGAACCTGAGGCCCTTCTGTTAGATACAGCCTTGACTAGGGACAACATCTGTAGGCTTCTTAGGGTTACAGCAGGGTGTTTTTTTTACCATGACAATTTTAGTTGCTATTTGCAATTAAATAAGCAAGTGCGACTTAATTAGGGGCAATGTGTAGAAGGCCACAGGGTTCTTTTTGAGAATGGAGTAAGCATATTTTGACAGCAACAATGTTAGCTGCAATTTGCAATTAAATAAGCCACATATAAATTTGTCACTGCAAAGAGTCAGCTGATCCACTGCAAAGAATTAAAAGGCTGATGAACACTCTGCATACTACTCCTCCCTGCTAGTGTAGTGACACAATACTGGAAAGATTCTGGAATGTTTCCCCATCTTCCCTTTCCACCCCAATTCTTATGAATCTCATGCACACAGAAAACCAGCAAGCCCAGTGAAAAAGGCAGCGTGTAGAATTGCTGGCTTTCTTAGGAACGGCGGTGGCAAAGATCATGTTCAGAAACACTGACTGATTCCCAGCCACCAAGATCAGTAAGTCTAATGGGCAGTATTCAAAGACATGGCCATATTAGGCTGATTCAACACAATAAGACATAAATGAATCTTGGAGCACCTATGGGGCTAACTGTGGGAAATAATTTTTTAGAAACTTTCATGGGACAGTAGGCTCAGAGATGCTAACTCTGACGATGGCAAGACCATCAGTTCGAGGACCAGACACTGCGTGACAAAGTGAGTTCCCATCACTAGTCCCAGCTTCTATCAACCTAGCAGTTCAAAAGCATGTAAAAGTGCAAGTAGATAAATAGGCACCACATTGGTGGGAAGGTAACCAGCTGCGTTCTGTGCAGTCATGCTGGCCACATGACCATGGAGTCGCCTTTGCCAAGGCTGGCTCTTTGGCTTAGTATGTATGTATGTATGTATGTATGTATTTATACATACCCCACTCTTCAGCTAAGGCTATCAGAGCGGCTTACAATGTGTGAATTAGACATTTCCCTGCCATCAGGCTTACAATCTAAAAAAGACAAGACACAAAATGAGAAGGGAATGACAGTAGGGAAGGGGGAAAGTCCAGCACATCTGCTCTCTCTCGGAGGCCTCTCTCCCCCTCAAGATGGTGGTCAGAAGGAGGGCTCTTCTTCTTTCCAGGCAAGGCCTGTTATTGCTGGCCTGCGTCTCTCCCCGTCAAGATGGTGGTCAGAAGGAGGGCTCTTCTTCTTTCCAGTAATGGAGATGAGCACTGCCCCTACAGTCGGACAAGACTTGACAACTTTGTCAATGGAGAAATATATTCCAAAAATATGTATTTGGACAGAAATATATTCCAAAATGGGTTTGTGTACATCAACTGCAATAGAGGCAAAAGTTGTGGGCATGGTGATTGGGTGATAAATACAGTTTTCAACTATGGTCAGGTAAGAAAGGTTTTACACACAAGTGGATGATGTCCTTGGTCTAGTGCATTTGCAACACGTTTGCAACAAGTTACCATTCTGGAACCAGTAGGGAAATCAGTAGTCATAGCATCAATTCTGCATTAAAAAATACCAGGTTCGATCCTAGATATCTCTGGACAGGGCTACTTAAAAATCTTGTCCGAAACCCAGGAAAACCACTGCCAGTCATAGAATCACAGAATTACTCACAGAATCTCAGAGTTGGAAGGGGCCCACCAACATCTGTTTGAAGACTTCCAAAAAAGAAGAGTCCATCACTCTCCAAGGCAATTGATTCTACTGTGGAACATATCTTAAAGTTAAAAACATTTTCCTAACGTTTAGGTGGATTCTCTTTTCGTGTAATTTGAATCCGATCCAGTCAGTAGCAAGTCACTGTACTGCGCTAGATAGACCAAAAAGCATAGTTCCCAGGTTGATTCCCCCTCACTTGCAAGTAGACCTTTCCCAAACTTTGCCACTTCCAACTTTCCAGTCCAAAATTCTCAAATCAACACAGGACACCACAACCTTAAGACAGGCAGCTCCATTACATCTAACACACGTAATGTCTTCAGTGACACTCCTACAGAGGAGCAATGTTTCAGCCGCTCAAATTCCACTTACGTGTCATCTGTGTCGATGGATTCCCCACGGGCAGCTCCACCCTGGATTGACTCCATGGCCGTAGAGTACAGGGCCTTCTGGCCCATGGGGCGCTTCTCATCTGAAGTGCTCTGGGCACCATCTGTTTGTCGTTCCCGCTCCTGTTGGTCTATGTTGTGCACTCCAAGTAGCAGGCTGTAGTCCATGATCTTAAAACTCTCAAGCACCTGGAAAAACAGAGGACAAAATAAAGGAGAAAGGAAAAAAAAGGAATGAGGGAAAACTCATCAGTTATGCTTCATAGTTAACTTTGCAGCCCAATGTACCACCGTGGCCAAGATCATAAAACTGGAAGGATTGTAACTCAGGGGTTAAGTCACAAGGAAGGTGCCAGGTCTGACCCCCACCATCTCCAGTTAAAGGATGGAATAATAAGATGGCAAAATTCTGTCTCCCTCTCTATCACTATTATTATTATTGTTGTTGTTGTTGTTAACCTTTATTTATAAAGCGCTGTAAATTTACACAGTGCTGTACATACAATCTTTTTAATTGGACGGTTCCCTGCCCTCAGGCTTACAATCTAAAAAGACATGACACAAAAGGAGAAGCGAGTGGTGGAGGGGAAGGGGATGAGGTCCAGCAGTTCCTCTCTACCTCCAAGGCCTGGACCAAGGCAGGTGGACTGGAGGGAGGGCTTGGCTTCATAATGGATGGTTAGATAACAGTATCTAACTTGGAAGAGACCCCGAAGGCCATCTAGATCAACTCCCTGCCATGGAGGAAGACACAACTAAACCACTCCTGTGAGATGCCCATCCAAGGCAGGAGAGGTCACTACCCTCTGAGGCAGTCTATGACCTTATCAAAAAGCTCTTAGCTTGGCTTTTACAGTGAATAACATTAATGTTGTTCACTGTCTCCTGGTATCTAGAAATTGTATTCCACTCAAGATAAAGGTTTCCCCTCTGACAAGGTTGTCAAGCCATGTCCGACTGTAGGGAGTGATGCTCATCTCCATTACTAAGCCGAAGAGCCAGCGTTGTCAAAGACAACTCCATCATCATGTGGCCAGCATGACTGCACAGAACACTTTTACCATCCCACCGAAGTGGTATCTATTTATCTACTTGCACTTTTATACATTTTCGAACCAGTAGGCTCACTCAAACATTCATTAAAAAACCCATGGCTATTTATATTTACTGTTTGAATTGTTTCTTCAGGAAGATGGTTGGCTTTTAAGCCTAGGTGGGCAATTAGGTAGCAGCCTGGATCAATTAAGGTGCCCCACCAGGCTGTAGCCGCTTACACAGCAAGTCTAAATACCTCCATTTTCATCTGTAGTCCTCAAAATGGCAATTGAAAATGGCATCACGTCACTTCCTGTTGCCATTTTGAGAAGGATTATGATGGAAATGGAGGTAATTAAGGGGGTAAAATAATAGAAATATAGACTTGGCCATTTGGTCCAATCGCCCTCTCAACGTACAAACTCCAATGAGAACATTCCTATCAGATAGCTGTCTAGCATCTTTCTCTAGTCATTTTCAAAAATAGCTTGGATGTCAACAAAAATAAAAGCCTTTGCAGAGACCTCACCACCTCTTTAGGTGACTAGTTCCATTGTCACACCACTCTCACTGTTGCTATGTTCCTTCTGATGTTCAAACAAAACACATAGCCCAAAAAACCCACAAAAAACTATGGATGCCAACCATGAAAGCCTTTGACTTCACAAACCTTACTCTCCTGTAATTTAAAACCATTAGATCTGATCCTACCCTCTGGGTCAGCAAACCTGCCACCTCCACTCTGGGACAGTCCTTGAGATATTGGAAGAGGGCCATCATGTCCCCCTTGAGTCTTCCCTTCACCAGGATGAACAGTCCCAACTCCCTCCATCTTTCCAGATGATGATGATGATTATTATTATTATTATTATTTTGTTCTCCACTTCTATCATCATCCTTGTTGCCCTTCGCTGAAACAGCTCCAACATGTTGAGGCTGCCCAGGTGGAAATGTTTTGTGCATGTGGGAACTCATGGCAATATATATATATATTAAATTGGAAGAATAAAGGGACATTGAGGACTAGTAGGGGGTTTCAGGAGTGGGATTCAAAAGATACATTGAGCCCATGGGTCACACTTTCCTCCCATGTGCTTTAAAAGATAGCTTAGGGATGCTTTGAATATATAATTCCCCCTTGACCTACCAAGCAGTCTCTCTGCAGTGTCTTCACAACGGCACTGAAGGTATCTGTGTCTAGCATGATGCCTTCAGGCATGTCCTGCATGAAGTCCAAGTCCTTGTAGGTGGGGCTTGACTTCTCTTTCTCTTTCTTGGATGCCCGGCGTTTGTACGTTGAGCCCTTGAGGTCATATTTCAGGTGCATCTTCACCACACGGGGCAGGATGTTGTTCATCACCACCACTCGGATATTCTTGCCCCCAGACTGGACACAGTAGAGGCCGTAGAACTTTGGCAGCAGCGTTCGGGGATTCTGGTTCAAGTTCTGGAGACAATTGAAGGAAAAATAATGTAAATAAGTGGCAGTATGAAGGCTTCAGCAGACAAGTAACTCTGCTTTTTCAACACTGATGGGAAGGTATCTTATATTGTGTTGTTTCCTCCCACGTCAGATTAACAGGACCTATGCTAATTAATTGCAAATTTTATCCACTGAGGGAGAGATGACTGGGATGGAGTCCCTCCCAGTTCCAGGTCAAGCCTGAACATAAGAGGTAGGAGTAGATCTTAGCCCCAGCTACAGCAAGAGCTAGGCCATTAACAGGCTAGTTTTTGGACTCATTTAAACTTTGGGGGGCTGAATCATAGATAATGTGACAGCCCAATGCTGTCCAGACTCCTCAGATGTCTTGAAAGAAATGGGGAGCTGAAGCTGGGGCAGCAAGTCAATCATTGGGCAAGTCCACCCATGTCCACCTATGCCAGGTGTCTTCACCAGCCCTGACAAATGCCCCATCCTATTTCATCACAGCAAATTTGAATGACACCTCAAAGGGGGTGAGTTATAAAGACCAGTACCTTCCTAATTCCCTGTCCCTCACAGCTGACATACTGAGGGAGAGGAAAGATTGATAGAGCTGGCTAGTCACAAAAGTTGACTGCGAGCTGTGACAGTGGAGTGGTTCTCCCTTCTTTTTTCCCTTGCTCTTGCCTGATGAAGGTTTACTCTTAGGCAGCAGTAAAAGGAGAGGTGAAACACTTTCCCAGAAGAGCCACTGAAATGTCCTGGCTTTTCTTCCATCCCTCTGTTGCCGTCTGATAAAACGTGTAACAGTTTCATTCCACCTTTCCCTTCACAGAATTTAGCACAGCATGATATGAACTTGGGTTCCCACAGATCTACTCCACATGGTTGTAGGTCATCCTGAGGTTTTATCCTGTTTAAAAACTTCAATTGATATAAAAACTCCAACGAGAGTGTGGACTGGGGTTGGCTACAGGACTCATACAAGTCCTCTGTTCCAACAGCTTACGTTTTAATTTGTAAGCCATCTTGAATCCCAATCTTGGGAAAAGGGCAGTGTGTAAATGATTATGATTATGACAATAACCGTAACTTTGTGTGATTCATAGTCCACCTGGAGAATGTTTGGGGGCAAACTTGATTTTGGGGTGGGGGTAGAGTATAGACCTCCAAAGTCTCCTGGAGATCCCCTGCCTTCCACAGTTGACAACCCACCCCCCACCCCCACCTCCACACACAAGGAAAATAGAAATAATACCTTGACATGCATTTAGATCAGGGATGAGCAACTGTTGGGATTAGAGGACTGCCCCCCCCCCCCCAGAAAACAGGGAGGGGATACTCCCTGCCAAAAAAATTAATTTGCTCCCAAGGGAGTGGGGGAGGCATTTTTACCAGTCTGCCACAAGATGGCCATGTTTTGGTAGTGCTTTAGTTGTGCCTTCTTATATTGGCAGGGGTTGGACTAGATCACTCTTGTGGTCCCTTCCAGCTCTTAAGATCCTGTTATTTCAACCTTCACATTTCAACTTATAAACAGTCCTCCCTACCGGCAGAGCGGTCCATCTGCTACAAACCAACAACGGCCGAGAGGTGGCTTCTGGCACGCACCATATAATAGCCTGGAAGCAGCTTCTGGAGAAACTCCGCCTCTTTGTGCATCACGGTTTTGATTATGAACTCGTCATCACTGGTAACGTAGAAGAGAGACCCACTGGCTCCAGGGTTGGACAGCTCAATCAGGGGTTCATTGCATAATGAATACTGATGGCAAAAAAGGAGAAGAGAACATTTAAGAGTAGACAGGAAACTAAACCCAGCAGGCAGTGGCGTCCCTGTTATGGTATCCTCCGGTGTGGGGGGCGAGGCTACCAGACAGGGCAGGAGTGGGGTTTCAGAACCGGAAGGGATGGGGATTCAATAAGGAGGCAGGGCAGGCTCAGCCAGGCCAAGCACATGTGGCCCCCGCTCCTCCTTGCCATGACTCAGTTTTCCTCAGGGGAGAATCAAGCCATGGCAAGGAGCCAGGCCAAGTGCATGTGCGTGCGCGCACACACACACACACCGCCTGCACTGTCTTGTCACAGCTCAGTTTTCCTCCAGGCTCGGTTCCTTGCCACAGCTTCATTCTCCTGAGGGAAACAGAGCTATGGCAAGGAGGGGCAGGATGGTGGTGGTCTGACCGGGTGACACTCCCCTCTGGTAGGATCCAGAGCTGGGAACAATCAGATTTTGGGGGATTACAACTCCCAGAATCCCACAGCCAGCATGGAAGACTTCTAGAAATCGCAGTCTGATTAAGCAGATGGGAGTTCATGAAAGCTTATGCTGAATTGTGCTGTCTCAAAGGTGCTGCTAGATTTCCCTCCCACTTTCCTTCTTATGCTGAAACAGACTAACATGGCTATCTGCTTGATAATGTAGCAAAGAAAATGCAATCTTTCTCAGTTCCAAGACTACACTTCCTTAACCTGCCCCAACCTAGATGTTTTGGGATTATATGTCTCCATTTTTTAATCTAGAAACCAGCAAGACTGGCCCCAGATATTTTGTTGCCAGAGGCAAAAGACAAGATAGCAATCCCTCCATCCATTTCACATATAGACTTCAGCACTGGCAACTGGATAGTATTCCTCCACATCACATCTAAGGGCAAAACAAATGGATCTCTGGCTCTACTTTTTAATTGGGAGCCAGCAAGACTGGCCCCAGACATTTTGCTGCCACAGGCAAAAGACAAGATAGTAAATCATCCCCCATCCATTTCACATGCAGAAGCCAACACTGACAACTGGATAGTGTCCCTCCTCACCACAGCTGAAAGATTAGTACAGACAGTGCAGAACAGGCTGTTTCCAGAGCTTTAAAAAGTTATTTTGGGGGACAACAATTGGCTAGGGGATGCTGGGAGTGGTAATCCAAAAAGCTTTGGTTCTGTGACATGCGCAGCTGTGTCTACCAAGAAAGGGAAAGGACAGGCAGACTGCCAAAGTCACCCTCCAGCATTTGAAGCCAGAAGAGATTGTTTGGCTCTAGATTGTAACAGATTTGTCCCTAGAAAGGGGAAACATACCAAATAATCATCTGGACGAATGCCGAAGAGTTCTCGGAAATACCGGAAAGCAACAGGTGCATATGTTTTGAACCTGAAGTCAGGGTAATGGTGCGCTGGAGTTAAGTTGCTGCCTTCACTGTATTTGGAAAGGAAACACACAGAGCAAGTGAAGCCCTCTCCTCTGTCTCCAAATGGTATTAACTATTGTTCTTCTGCTGTTAAAACCAAAGATAGCGACAATACATCCCGCTCCCCATGGGCTTTGTCGTTTGGGGACTTCCCCACCCTGCTCTGAGATGGGAAATTGTATCTTTAGGCCTGTTCAAGCCAGATCAGCAAAAATGCCATTTATGTGACTATTAAAGTGTTAATGAACTATTACATCATTTCAACTGTCATGGCTTCATCCTAGGCAAATCTGGGATTTGTAGGCTAGTGAGATACTTAATAGTTTTCTACCAGAGACCTCCAGCACAGTGTGCGTACACACACACCACCCCCTTTTTGCAACAAGCCTTGGAGATGTATAAAGCTATTCAGAGAACCTTGGGAGATGTAGTTTAGCTGAGAATAGAGCTCTTCAATGCAGCATTTGATTAAAACAATTCCCAGGAGGTCTTATGATAGAGCCATGACAATGAATGCATCAAGAAATTGTGTGAAATACAGAGAAACCTTTGTTTTGCTTAACACAAACACAACCCCTATTCCCAAGCTTGCAGTGTCAGATTACCTGGGAAAGAAAATGCTCTCCACTACATAGAAGTCCTGCATCAAGACGTCCCTCTCGGGCTTGGAACTGAGGTTTCCCACTGTATAGCCGATCCCGAGCTGGATGGCCCCTTTGAGTGTGGTGGATGTGGTCTGGGGTAGCCAATAGAGGATATAGTTAAACAGGAGGTCATTAAAGCAAGATTCTGACTCTGCCACAATAAGGGCAGAGAGGGACAAGATATGGCCTTTCAGATGTTATTAGATTGAAACTCCCATTGCTCACCAACAATGCTGTCTAGGGCCAATGGGAATTGCAATTCAACACATCCCTAGGGTGGAAAAAGCTTGGATGGAGGCATGAAAAAGCATGACATTAAGTCCAGAAACAAAGTTCTACATTGGTGCTTAGTCACAAAAAAGAACACAGAAAAGCTGGCTTCTCTGGTTATCCATGTTCTCCACTCCGCACCAACCTCCAACAGACCATACCTTCTTGTACGTCGTTTCACCTGATGCATCAACCCCTCTGTGACCAATCTTTTTTCCCTGTCCAGCGCCTGGCTGCCCGGTCAGCGATGGTGCCTGAGAAAAGGAGAGTTTCAAAGTGAGTGGGAGTGAGCAAGAAAAAACTGATCCCAAATCAAAGAGAGAGGAGTAAGGACGAGGGTGGAGGGCAGTGGCCAAGGCAGGTGAGAACTAGCCTCTTCAAGGGCAATGAATTTAAGAGCTACCAGAGGAGTACCACCACTAGATGACTCTAGGTGAGAGTTCTCTAAACTCTCCTTTCTTGATGATGTTTGCATCCTCTACTGTTAAAACCCACTGGGCTCTTCAAACAGCCAATAACTGTTAAAAGCCCATTCTATAAAAGCTACATTATCTCAACTGCCATATAAAAACAAACTGAGAGCCATTAGCTAAGCTAAAAGAAAAGGCAGCCTCAGATCTCCCCCTAGGTACATCTTTTCCTTCCTATTAGCTAACATGTTAAAGACTGACAAATAAAGTGCCCAGGGAGTTCCAGAGAGAGATCGAAATCTGATTTTAGAGGCTGCCAGGCTAATCTATGGCAGCAGGGTCCCCTTGGACAGACTTCAGGCTTATGTGATCATGCTTCAAATGGGACAACCATGTTAGCTGGTCTCAGTATTTTTAAGACTTATGTTTTTGAATTGATGGAATCAGAATTTGAAACTCAACTTTGTGCAGCCTGGGACTAGCAACACAACAGGTTCACTTTCTGGACACCACAGCACAGCTACAAAATGGACATCTAAACACCACACTATATTGCAAACCCACTGACCACTACATGTACTCACATGCCTCCAGTTTCCACCCAGAACCATAGCCTACAGCCAAGCCCTCCGATACAATCGCATCTGCTGGGAC
>NC_056528.1:26759897-26778752 GCF_019175285.1 Sceloporus undulatus
CCATAAGACAGGGATGCCAAACTCTTGGAATTACAATAAGCACCCCTTAAACTACAGTACCCACTCCATGATGTTAAAAAGGAAAGGAAAAAAACCAAACAAACAAAGCAAGACGTGTACCAAGGACCAATCTATTACAGAACACACTGTAGACAGAAAGTGACAGAACCCCATTAGTGTCATATACTGAGACCACTGAGGCATATCATCAATGGACTACAACCCATTCTGGACAATAATGGGGCTCTCTCAAGGATTCCTGGCGGCAGACCTTTATCTTAGATCAGTATCTTGTAGCACTTTTGGAGGCTTGCCTACAGACAGTCTCCAAACCTCAAACTGTCAATGTAAGCTCATGCTGCCAACGTCTTTCTTTCAGTCTCAAAGGTGCTACAAGATATCTTTGCATACTGATCTAAGATAATGTAAGACACAAAGCTTTTTCTCTTCTTTAGTCTTTCTTTTATTATTAATTGTACTGAGTGCAATTTGATTATGTTACTATATTGAACAGCTGTTTTTAATGAATAAAATATTATTAAATAAATAACACTATATCACAAGGCCAAAATACTAGAGCCAGCAACATTACAACAACCCATTTAAAGAACAGAGACGCAACTTGCTGAAACAGCAACACCTGAAATGCCAGCCTTAACATGGAAAGAGAAAGAACATGGAGAGCTAATATTTTGGAGCTACCACCAAAAAGCCTTTGTCTTTTGGGCATGCCTGCCTTTCTTCTTCTGGTGCTGAGAAAAGGAGTTGGTCCACTGAAGTCAGTCTTAAAACTGAGATGAGTTAACTGCATTCCCTGACAGAAAAGAAACACCACGACTCACCTCCGATAGAACCGTCTTCTTCAGAGCCAGACCTGAGAAGAGAAGGAAAATAACATAGTAAAGGGTATTTAAAGAATGCAGGAAAAGATCACAGTCAAATAATATCTGGATCCCTGCTCTACAGCCAGCAAAGGAAAAGCAATAAGAAGAAAAATAGTGCAAATGCTGCTAAGAATTAAAGTTAGATTCTGTTATTTTTCTTGCCCCTTCCAGTTCTTTTTCTTTTTGTGTCATGCCTTTTCAGTCACAAGCTGAGGACAGATTTTGTCTCCTTAGCCTTCTGTTCTTGCTGCCCTGGAAACAGTTTTCCCTTTTCTCAAGAGCAGGTTAATAATACATAAAAAAATAATACCCAACATTTACTTATTTCCTAGAATCAAAGAGTTGGAAGAGACCACAAGGGCCATCCAGACCAACTCCATTCTGCCATGCAGCAGCTCTCAATCAAAGCATCCCCATTGACAGATGGCCATCCAGCCTCTGTTTAAAGACCTCCAAGGAAGGAGACTCCACTACACTCCGAGGAAGGAGTTTGTTCCACTGTCAAACAGCCCTTACTCTTAGGAAGTTCCTCCTAATGTTGAGGTGGAATCTCTTTTCCTCTAGCTTGCATCCATTTTTCTGTGTTCTGGTCTCTGGAGCAGCAGAAAACAAGCTTGCTCCCTCCTCAATATGGCATCCCTTCAAGTATTTAAACAGGGCTATCATATCCCCTCTTCACCTTCTCTTCTCCAGGCTAAACATCCCCAGCTCCCTCAGTCGTTCCTTATAGGGATTCATAGTTTCCAGACCCTTCACCATTTTAGTCACCCTCCTTTGGACACATGGCTCCAGTTTCTCAATGTCCTTTTTGAATTATGGTGCCCAGAACTGGACGCAATATTCCAGGTGGGGCCTGACCAGAGCAGAATAGAGTGGCATTATTACTTCTCATGATCTAGACACTATACTTCTATTGATGCAGCCTAAAATCGCATTGGCCTTTTTAGCTGCCACATCACACTGTTGACTCATGTTCAACTTGTGGTCTACTTGGACTCCTAGACCCCTTTCACATGTAGTCTTGTTCAGCCAGGTGTTCCCCATCCTATAGCTGTGCGTTTTATTTTTCTGCCCTCAGTACCTTACATTTCTCCATGTTGACATTCATTTTGTTAGCTTTGGCCCAGCTTTCTAGTCTATTCAGGTCACTTTGAATTTTGATCCTGTCCTCTGGGGTATTAGCTACTCCTCCTAATTTGCCCTCCTTATATGCCCTCTTTGAAAATAAGACCCCAGATGTTAATAGATTGCCTATTACTACTGCTGCTTCTGCTGCTGCTATTATTATTATTGTACAAAGATGCTAGTGACTTGCACTTCCATGCCGGCTGGAAAGAATGGGATGTCCTCTCCTTTAAAGTTAGCATGGGAGTGTAGGCTAGTTTTTAAAAGTTCCCACTGGAGCAGTGGTTCCCAACCTGTGGGTCAGGACCCCTTTGGGGGTCGAAGGACCCTTTCATGGGGGTCGCCTAAGACCATTGGAAAACACTTATTTAATTACAGTTATGAAGTAGCAACGAAAAGAATTTCATGGGTTTGGGTCACCACAACATGAGGAACTGTATTAAAGGGTCGCGGCATTAGGAAGGATGGGAACCACTGCACTGGAAGAAGAACATCCAGCCAGACTCGCCTATGATGGCCAAATGAGCCATTAAACACAGGCTGTTGCCAGCCAGGATTTTAAGCCGTGTTCCTATTAATGCAAGCATTTGCCTTCTTTGCTGCAGCATCACACTGCTGGCTCATTTTCAATTTATAATTAACAATAATCCCAAGAAACATATCCGGGGCTCCCATGTTGTTCATACAGCAAAGTACAATGCCATTCAAGATCCCATGGTTCTTTTCGCATATACTGCTGCTTAGCCATGCTTCACCGTCCTATGTGTAACCATGGCTCTGGAAAAAGCTTGTTCTCAACAATTCCACTTGTGTTTTCTGTGGATTTTTGGGCTGTGTGGCGACATCCTGGAAAATTTTATTCCTGACATTTCGTCTGCAACTGTAGTTGGCATCTTCAGAATTTGGTGGCATGGAAGTGTCTGGAGAACGCATACCTGTGGGACACTATCTGGGAGGAAGTGGTTTACATGTGTGGAGTTAATGTGTGTGTTGTACTGCATTGAATGGTGCAACCTGGATGTGTGTTGTGTGGGGGATACGCGAGGGGGGGGGGTTGTCTAGTACTTTAAAATGTAGAAAATGCAAACACACACACCTTCCCCTACTGCTAGGGAGATTCCAGGGGAAATGGTGCCGGCTAATCTCTTTTCCACACACTTGTCAAAATTCCAGAAGAGGAGATTAGCTCCAATTTTGCAATTATGACCACAAGCAGCTTTGCTAAGCGTCTAATCAAACTACAGGGCCAAGCCCTGATCCGGGTTGGAGTGGAGGGAGTCCGAGAAGGACCCAGTCAGCAACCTGGGGGAGGGAAGAACCCAGAACAGCCAAAGGAATTTCAAACTCGTTCATGCTTCAAATGCGCAATGAGAAAATCGGATTTGCACGAGTGGCATGGGAGAAGGCAAAGAATGTGCTCCATTGGCTACAGGCCAGGAGAATTAAGGGGGCACTTATCTCTTAAGCAGGCTGACAGATGGCCTGGTAAAAGAAGCCACATATACACATGCATAAATACACACACACATACACCACAATAACTAATTTGTTTAGGGCAATGCTATACTTGTAAGGACTGAATTCCTACAGGATCCTACTGCCACAGTGTTCTGTTCTGGGCCCAGTGCTATTCAACATCTCTATCAATAACATGGATGAAGGAACAGAGGGCCTGCTTATCAAATTTGCAGATGACACCAAACAGAATCACAGAATGATAGGAAGATACCACAAGGGCCATCCAGTCCAATCCGCCTTCTGCCATGCAGGAACTCACAATCAAAACATCCCAAACAGATGGCCATCCAGTCTCTGTTTAAAGACCTCCAAAGTAGGGGCTCTTACTGTCAGGCAAGAAGTTCTTACTGTCAGGAGGTTCCTACTATATTGAGCTAGAATTTCTTTTCCTGTAGCTTGCATCCATTGCTCCAGGTCCTAGTCTCTGGAGCAGCAGAAAACAAGCTTGCTCCCTCCTCAATATGACATCCCCTCAAATACTTAAACAGGGCTATCATATCACCCCTTAACTGTCTCTTCTGCAGGCTAAACATACCCAGCTCCCTAAGTCTTTCCTCATAGGGCTTTTTTAAGTCTTTTCCTCATTAGGACATGTAACTAATACCCCAGAGCAGAGGATCAGAATTCAAAATTATCTGAATAGATTAGAAAGCCGGACAAAAAGTAGCAAAATGAATTTCAACAGCATGATTCTATGACAGGTGCTACATTTAAAGAGGAAAAAAATGTGAAATGCACAGATATAGGACAATAATACATGAGAAGGAGATCGAGGAATACTAGTAGAACACAAGCTGAACATGAGTCAACAGTGTGATGCTGCAGCTAAAAAAGCCAATGCAATTCTAGGCTGCATCAACAGAAGTATCTTTGTCAGCTATGGAACTACCCATCCCAGTGAAATCTCAGATCTTGAAGGCCTTTTGTTCACACTGTTTTATTGGTCTCAGCTCTACCATCTCAGAATGAAAACCAGGTTCAAAACACATTTTACAAACAGAGCGCAGGGGCTGGTGGTTACCCTAAATCTCCTAAGATTTCACTCCACTCCTGCCACTAAAGTTCTTAGGGCTCTCAAAGCCACCAAAACCCAAGAAGAAAAAAGGATTGTGTGGGAGATTTACAATATATACTCAATTATGTCGACTATGTCTATAAGCTGAGGACAGATTTTGGGGGCCATAAATATGGATTTTGATTTGACCCGTGGATAAGTCAAGGATAAAACTTAAGAGAATGTCACAAAGGATGTGAAGGATGAAGCAAAGAAAAACGATGCCAAAGAACCTGCAAAATTCCTGAAGGCATCACAAAGACATTGTCACTGATAGGCCTTTGAAACCTAGACAAGACAGAAAGAGGAGGCACAGTGAAAAAGTAATTGGAGATCATTTGTTTTAAAAGATGTGGGTTACCTAGATATTCCTGAATGGTATCCTTTGTGAATTTCCACTTTTTAAAACATTACACTGGGAAACTAGTTTCTCATGGGTGCATGCAGTGCTTCCTAAACAGCATGCAATTTCCCAATCAGCAAATAAAAGGTGTCTCACAAAGACATATATGCTCCAAATTCTACAACACAATATCCTTACTGGGCTGCAGTACTTCACAACATAACTGGGCAGATCTACCTGTTCTATCACAGCCTCTTTCAAGTGCCAAAACTGCTTCTTAAATCACATTTTGCTGGCAAACTTTCTGTGAGTAACACCCACTCAGAATCTGTGGTGATAAATGATGAGGAAGCCCATTGCCAGCAAACGGGTGAGCAGCCTCTCGGTCAGAGAAAAATAAGTCACACATCGACAACTCTGGCAAGGAATCAGAGTCAGAAGATACCCCCAAAGGTCATCTTGCCTGAACCTCTGCAAATGCAGAGCATCAGTAACAAACATCCCTGGAAATTGGCCATGCAAACTCTATGTCTTATTCAGAAACTATGTGTGGCTCCAGGCTTTTCCAAGGTTTTTTTTTATGGTGCCAAACATTAAATTTTATTGGTGGTAAATGCTGCAGGATATGGTCTACAGCAAAGAAGCATCCCAGCCTTTTTACTATTGGAGCAGCAACCTCATACGAGGTTTTACTCAGGCAAGGGTAAAAAATGGTCCTTCAAACAAAATTCTACACTTCTAGAAATATACCGTTGGCCAAGAATCAAACCAAATCCCCATCAATGGACAATTAGGGGGCCCTTGGGCTGGAGTGAACTCCCCCAAGGTGAAGCAATGGAAGATGGGTTTATATAGTTATATAAAAATTATATAATGCAGACGCAAACATAGGAAATCAAAGTTCACAAGGATGACCTATCGCTCCCCACTAGCCCAGAGAACTGTACAAGCAGGTTAGCAACAGATGAAAATGCCCTCCCCGAGTTGGTTCCTTAATAATCTTCATATCTTTTCCCAGCCTCTGGCTGTAAAGCAAATGCAAAAAATATCAAACCAGGCACTCTGCTCCACTGTCAAGTTAGGTTTTTCATCCCACTGGGTGTTTATGTTTGGCTGTGATACTAAGAAGAACTCTAAAGCCCATCTGCCTAGTGGCAGAGGCCCAGTACACTCTGAACACGTTACACAAAGGAAACCTCACTTTCCCAAGGCACTCTGTTCCACTGTCAAAAACCTTTGACCAAGATGTCCACATCCACAGGGAGAGGGCAGATAGGCAAAAGCTCAGGAAGGAGAAGCTGGAACTGAGGAAAGAGGGTGGGACAGAGAGGGGAGAAGGGACCCCAAAAAGTCAATTTCTGAGAAACAAGTCATGTCAGACTAATCTGATTTCTTTTTTAAATTGATTTCAGTAAGGCCTTTCACATTCTTGCAAACAAGATAGTAAAACGTTGGCTAGACAATGAGACTGTTAGATGGCTTTGTAACTGGTTGACCAGCCAAACCCAAAGGGTGGCTCAGCAATGGCTCCTCTTCATCCTAGAGAGAAGTGACCAGTGGGGTGTCACAGGGTTCATTCCTGGGTCCAGGGCTATTAAACATCTTTATCAATGACTTGGATGAAAGAATAGAGGGCCTGCTTATCAAATTTGCAGATGACACCAAATTAGGAGGAGTAGCTAATACCCCAGAGGAGAGGATCAAAATTCAAAATGAGCTTAAGAGATTAGAAAGCTGGGCGAAAACTAACAAAACAAATTTCAACATAGAGAAATGTAAGATACTGCACTTGGGCAGAAAAAATTGAAACGCACAGATATAGGATGGGGGACACCTGGTGTGACAACAGTAGATGTGAAAGGGATCTAGGAGTCCTAGTAGACTACAAGTTGAACACGAGTCAACAGTGTGATACGGCAGCTAAAAAGGCCAATGTGATTCTAGGCCGTATCAATAGAAGTAAAGTGTCTAGAATCAAGGGAAGTCATAGTCTCACTCTATTCTGCTTTGGTCAGGACTCACCTGGAATATTGCGTCCGGTTCTGGGCACAACAATTCAAAAAGTATATTGAGAAGCTGGAGAGTGTCCGGGGGGGGGGGGCACCAAAATGGTGAAGGGTCTGGAAACCACGCTTTATGAGGAGATTTAAGGAGCTGGGTATGTTTAGTCTGGAGAAGACAGTTAAGAGGAGATATGATAGCCCTGCTCTATGATTCTATAACCCTGTGGAAGAAAAGAAGCAAGGAAGATCATTGATTTAAAACAAGCAGGTACATCTTTGAGCTTGCAGGCTTCAAGTTAATGAGTGGCCCAGTTTCTCACATCACTCAAGCTATCAGTATGGAAACAAAGCCAACACTCAATTCTTCATGACATTTTGGGAGGAAATAAAAAGAAAGCACCATCTGCTGAGCACTTGGGTCATCTGTGCTTTTGTTGTCTGCCTACTAGGTGGCTTCATCTGAGTTGGTGGGTCTCAACTACTACTCTCTGCAGCTGGTGTGCGGGGTGACAAGTAGCAGAAGCAAGCTGTTTAATGGTGCAGAACTGCTGCCAACGAAAGCCTCCACCCTGGCAGCAAGCCAGCCTTCACATATTCTTCTTCTTTTCCCCTCATGCCTAATCCTGCCATGGAATGAGAGAGAGAGGTCAGGTGTTTAGGTTTGCTCACACTATGTGCGTTGCTTTCTCCAGTTTCCCCTTCCCCTATAAATTGCTCTTTTTGTGGGAAATATAGGGAGATCTAAAGCAATCACATTACAGATTCAGACAAGTATAGTTGCATGTTCATTTATGGTGACAGAGAAGCGGTAAACAGATGAATTTCAATTCACCCATCACTGGTGTCCTGTTCTGTAGTCCAGCAGGCCACAGAATACATTTGTCTGTGTCCTTTTGTGAGCTCAGCTGCTTGCTCTTGCCGCAAAACTCCCAAAATGTCACCTTAAGATGTTTTTGCTGCTAAAGATTTAAGGTTTAACATGTTCTGGGAATGTCACTGCTTTGCAAGGAGGCCCCAGCGCTTCTTTCTGGGTGTTGAAAGAAAGAGTGTGGACAAAAGGGGTGGCCCACAACAACTCAGAAACAGACAAGACTAGTCCAAAGACTAAGTCTTAGGGCTCTGAAGAAAATTTTTATTGTTACATGCTTACAAGTCAACTCTGACTTGAGCGGAAAGAAAATGTCAAACACATGTATACACACATATACCCAGCCTTGAGAACCAACTTTCCCCAAACAAGTGCTTTCCGCTGCCTGGGACCAATGCCAACACTGAAGCACAAGGGCTTATGTGTATTATCATGGCAGAACTAAAAGCTTCATATCCTTATTCCAGCACCAAAATGGCCATAGTGTTTAAATGACCATTGTCCTTATCCAAAATGGATAAAGATACTCATCCCAACACTCTACTCTTTTTGCCCATACCAGTCCAGAGTACAGTAGTCTAATGCCTGACATGGAATACAAGGTTTTGCTGCTTTGCCATGCTTTCAGAAATCTGTGACATCAAGGAGACAACCATTTCCTATCTTCACCAATCCCTCTCCTATTCTCAATCTTACAGTAGCCTCTTTCTTGGGCTCATGGCACTGCGGCCAATATCCAGTGGCTCTTAGGCCTTTGCTGTTGTTACCTAGCTTGCTCCCATTCAGTTGAAGAGAGCAACAGGAGGCGACATGAGTGAGATGGGGCACAGCCTCCACTTGCCTTGAATTCCAGGTAGTAGATGACTAACAAGGTTACATGTGAAAGGGACCTAGGAGTTCTAGTAGACCAGAAGTTGAACATGAGTCAACAGTGCAGCGTGGTAGCTAAAAAAGCTAAAAAAGCCAATGCAATTCTAGGCTGCATCAATACAAGTATAGTGTCTAGATTGCAGAAAATCGTAAGTGCCACTCTATTCTGCTTTGGTCAGGCCCCACCTGGAATCCTGTGTCCAGTTCAGGGCCCCACAATTCAAAAAAGATGTTGACAAACTGGAGTGTGTCCAGAGAAGGGAGACCAAAATGGTGAAGGGTCTGGAAACTATGCCCTATGGGGAGAGACTTAGGGAGCTGGGTATGTTTAGCCTGAAGAAGAGAGGGTTGACGGGTGACATGATAGTCCTGTTTAGATATTTAAAGAGATGCCATATTGAGGCTGGAGCAAGCTTGTTTTCTGCCGCTCCAGAGACTAAGACACAGAGCACTAGATGCAAACTACACACTCCCTAGAAGTGTGGTGGAGTCTCCTTCTTTGGAGATTTTTAAGCAAAGCCTGGATGGCCATCAGTTGGGGCGCTTTGATTGTGTATTCCTGCATGACAGGAGGTTGGACTGGATGGCCCTGGGGGTGTCTTCCAACTCTATGATTCTATGACTGCGCACAACGATGAATGTGCAGTCATGACAGCTGTGAGGAAGTGGGCCTAGTCAGTGCCACTCTGCTCCAGACTAGAAGCCCATTTTGCACCACATACAGATACACACTGAGAGGATAAACAAGAATCTTTTCAACATCTGGACTGAGAATTTGACTGCCCTATCAGCTTTCACCCAAAATATCTATGCTGAAGCATGGTATCTATAATCCTTGCCCCCCTGACCAAACTGACTAAGACTGATGGGAACGGGAACTCATCATCATGTGTAGGGCCACATGGTAGTCCTATCGTATTATGCTTTGGTTAGGGACAAACAGGAACCTATCCAGAGAAAGGCAACCAAGATGGTCAAAGGTTTGGAAACCACACCTTATGAAGAATGACTTAGGGAGCTAGTGGTGCTGAACTTGGAAAAGAAAAGACTGAGAGGTGACATGGTAGCCATCTTTAAATATCTGAAGGGATGTCACAGAGAAAATGGGATGAGCTTTTGTTGCTCCAGAGACCAGAAGATGAACCAAAGGAACCATAATGCACATAAGAGAATTCAACTTAATTATTAGGAAGTTGTTTTTGGCCATAAGACATGCTCAATAATGGAACAGGCTGCCTTGGAGGGTAGTGGACTCTTTGTCTTGGAGGTCTTTTAAGAGAGGTTGATTGGGCCTGTTTCTGTGTCTTCCTGCATGGCAGGGGTCTAGGTGGCTCTTGTTTCTATGGTCTTGGCCATTATATTAAAACGGCACCCTTGCTGCTTCTCTGGCTGTGCCCACCACCTATTCCTACTCTTTCGGCATAATCTGCTCAGGGTGAAGAGCAGCCTCTCTGCAATCTCCTAAGCTACTTAGTACCCTTGAATCATACTGCAAACAAAGCAATCGGCAGCACTCCAAAACTCAAGACGACGATGCACCATCTCTTTTCCTCCCCCCGCACCAAAATAAACCCAGTACCATTCAAATACCTTCCAGCAGAAAGAAATATGACGTACAGTATCTGCATTTGGCTGAAATATGTGGAGGGACAGACACATGCAATATGCAGCCACAAAGCTGCGCCAATTGCTATATGCAGAGCTCCATGTACACTGTGCTAAAAGCAGCACAGGAATAGTTCAGTTAACAAAGCCTCCAACAGTGAAGCTCCTTTTTATAAAGGTTCGGGGCACCCTTTCCTCTTCATCCTCTGTCCACTTGGAAATTTTATTAGTAGCACTGGCATTGGGAGGACAGCGAGGAAGATGCACAGACCTTCAGTTTGAGCAATAAACAAAAACTGACCTGGGAAAGAGTGGTTTTTGGCTCCAGCTAATCCTAATTGTAGCTATGTGTCTCTGACTGCAATAGGCAAGGTATACAGCACCTGTAAGTTATACAGCTTGTGTGAATGGCAAAAGAAAGAAAAAGAGATAGCAGATATATCCTGCCTCACCAACATGTTAAACTACAATTGGCCCTCCTTATCCATGGATGTTTTTTATCCATGGATTCAAGCATCCACAGCTTGAAAATGTATTTTTAAAAAGTATAAATTCCAAATAGGAAAGGTTACTTTGCCATTTTATATAAGGGACACCATTTTACTATACCATCGTATTTAATGGGACTTGAGCATTCATGGATTTTGTTATCCTCAGGGGGTCTTGGAATTAAACTCCAGTGGATAACAAGAACCCAGTACATCAGCATGTTAAACAAAATATAGCTTTCTCTGTTTGGCCACCAAAATGGAAACCACGGGGAAAGTGGAAGCTGGTGAAAGGAAAAGAGACCTTTGGATGTGTTTTGGAAGAATCTTTCAAGTGGTTTTTAGAAGGTTTAATGTCTGTTTACTCATACATGGGTTACTCAACCTGGCTGTTTCATTTTACTGTTACTTCTGAACAATTTCCCCCCTGAAACATGTTAAACTTCTCTTCTCTGTGTGCTGTAGGAACCTATCCCTATTCTTTCCATGTTATTTCTGCCTCTGGTGTGAAATTTACTGTTAAAGAAACAATGTCCAGGAACACATCTGCTTCCTTAACTGAAGCTGTAAATAAACTTGTACGCCCAAGTTTAATTTGGAAAAGCCCAAGCAGCCTCCGATTGCCACCCCAGCCATCAAAACCCTCGCAATGAATTCTGGAACCAGCACACAGTATGAAAATGCTATCGGTCCAAGTGAGCAGGGATCAAGAGCCGAGGCAGAAAGCACTGTGGCAGCCTCCAGGAGGACTCAGAATAAAGAGCATGGTCTAAAGGGCATGTTGTTAATAATACCTGTCAGGTGCTAACCTGCCATAAATAAATAAATGCCTTGTAAGCAAAATACAGATTTAAAAAATATATATATTCTGGGAGCTAGAGAGGGAGAATTAGAAAGTTCCCCTTCTCCTTTGCTAATTTTCTCTCTCCCTCAGTTAGCTGCAGAGAAAGAAGCTTCATTTCCTCTGCAGCTGGTACAATACCCAAATGGACTAGCAAAGGAAAAACAGAACGCTCTGTAACCCCCATTGCCAAAGCTTCCTCTCCAACCTGGAATGGAACTGTAGTGGTTAAAACAGTTTTTAAACGCCTAGCAGATCAGTTGGCAATATGTTCCAGCAGCCCAGGAATGGAGTTGAGCAGACAGCCTTAAAGCATGGAGTTGAGATGTCCGGGTTTGTGGGACTAACAGAGCTCCAATGCTTCTAGACTGGGAGCATGATGGATTCTCAATCTACCATGGCACTTTACAAGATTGAAGCACTCTGACATGGAGAACAGGCAGGCTTCCAATGCCCATTAGGCACTGTAAGAAAAGGGAAAGGTTTCCCCTTTGACAAGGTTGTTAAGTCGTGTTCGACCATAAGGGGCAAAGAGCCAGCATTGTCAAAGTCAAGTCTGTGATCATGTATGTGGCCAGCATGACTGCACAGAACGCTGTTACTTTCCCATCAAAGTGGTACCTATGTTCATCTGTGTATTGTTCTGTTGTTCAGCCACAGATGCTGGTGAAACGTCAGGAATAAACTCTTCTAGAACATGGCCACATTAGCCTGAAAAACCCACAAAAAACTATGAACGCCGGCCATGAAAGCCTTCAACTTCACATTAATTTAAGCCATTTACAATCTGTAAGCCAATTGTCCCCAACAAGCTGGATACTCATTTTACTGACCTACAAAAGGATGGAAGGCTCAGTCACCTTGGGATCGAACTCACAACATTGTGGCTGTAAGACCAGCATTTAACCACTGCGCCACCAGGGCTCCTTTAACTGGGCTCAGTATCCCAGGTGTGGGCTAACTAAGGGAGAACAGAGTGGCACTACACTTGGCCCTCCACAGTTGTGCCTTTGACTTTTGCAGATTTGATTAATAAATCCTCTCTAGGAATCTCAGCACAATTCTGCTAGAAGTTGACCATAGAGTTGTGCTGAAGAACCTAGACGTTGCAAGAGAAAACACTTCTCTAGGCATCTGTAGGTGCTCCAGTGTGATTCTATGATCATTTTCTGGCAGATGTTGACCATAGAGTTGCACTGGAGGATCTGGGCATTCCTAGGGAGGGTTTTGCCCCAGAGAATGTGGACAGACCACTGTACTAGGTCTGTTTCAATATCAGACACTTGGCAATCCTATGTGGTGATGAACTCTGAAGAAGAGCATGCACAGTTCAAATATGTCCCCTGTACATTGGACAGGGACCCGACCTGCACAGATCCTCCAGTGCCTGGTGGAATAAACATCTTTATTAGTATTACTGTGACCATGAGCATGGTCTGAATCCCAGCTTCACCCACACATGTACACTAAAGGAGTGGGGAGGAGGCAAGCTTAATTTATCCAGCCTCCTTTATGATTTTCTGGTTAAAGGGTGTTATAAATGACTCATATCAAAGGAGAGGAGGTCTATTTAATCTGTGCCTGCTCATCTTTGTCGGGAAGAGGGCTGTGAGTTCATCGATTGTCTGAGACTGGACTAGATCAGGTATAAGAAGAAAACTAGAGAGCAACAATCAAGGATGGCCTTTCTTTTTCAGCAATGGAGGGGTCACTTTTTACATTTATTTTTAGCATTTCTTTTCCCTTTCCTGGACTGCAAAGCCTTGCGGCTTGGAGGCATTGGCTGTTCATTTAAGTTTAAAGAGACTCGATTAGCAGAAAGGCAGATAAGACTCAATATCTTCTTTTAAGAAAGGTCGACTGCTTCAGTTTCCACATCTCTTGCGGTTGCCATGTTCTAATTAGTGCCGTCCCTAAACTCCAGGGCAGGGTGTCCTTTTGGATGGATGGGAACATCTCTGAGGGGAGGGCAAACCAAGAACCAGCCGGGTGGCTTGGCTTTAAAAAGAAAACATGAGCGGGGTGGAGAAATGGACAGCATCCTTTGATGAACTGGAGGCCGGCAGTGAGGAGAAGGAGATTTTACGTATCAGGACTGGGAAAGAGGCAGAAAGGTCATTGCTAATTCATATAATAGAGGAGGGGAAAACACAAACAAATGAGAGTCCCTGTGAAGTGACATTCCCTTCATGCTCTGGTGGGTGTTTGTACCTTCGTGCAAACAAGGCTGATGGAGCTGAGCAATGCTCTCCTCCTCTTCCTCCTCCAGCCGGATGATATGGCTGTCCTCTGCTATACCTGACAGAACCCTCAGATCATGCCCAAGGCCCCCAACTGACACATCCACATTTTCTGCTTTCTCCTTCTCCACTTCCAAAAGCACATTCGTCTCCCCGCCTCCTGCCTCCCACGGCCCCAACAGATTTCAACTACGAACCACATTTTCACATTCCTTCATTTCTGTAACCCCAGAGTTTCCACTAGCTTTTTACCAGACCCCCGCCATCACCTTCAGTCTTGCACCCCAACCTCCGTGACTGCCTGCAATTCTGCTACCCAGCGCTACCAAGCTTCCTTGCATGGCATCCCAGAATTCCCACCTATGATGGTCTTCCTAGGTCCTGTTATCTCCTTCCTCTTCCTCCTCTCATCTTCAGGTTCTCTCTTTGCTGCCCCCCCTCCTTCCAGGAGTTTCCTCTAACCCACTGGCATGCCCTTCCAGAAGCAGGCAGACTGCAACCCCCATCATGCCTAGCCAGAATAGCTAATGATAAGGGACAATAGCAATAGTAATAGCAACTACATTTTGATACCACTTATCACCTTTCTCATCCATTCTCTAACCCAGTGGTCCCCAAAGTGTGCCCTTGAAGAGATTTGGGACTCCAGCTCCCAGAAGCCTCAGCCATATTGACCAATAGTCTGGGATTCTGGGAGCTGAGGTCCAAACCCCCCTTAAAGAGCACAGTTTGGGGACCACTGTTCTAAGCCTTCCCCTTCCCAGAGTGCCACCCATCGTTCTCTTCTCAGGCCAATACTTCATCCTGCCCCAGCAAACGTAATACGTTTCCTTAATACTTCTCCCTACCCCAACGAACCAGCCACATTTTCTTCTCTCCTCTTTTAAGTCTGATCATATCATCACCAGCTTCCATCACTAAGATTTCCTCACTGGCTTTTTGTTCTATATTAGTCCTCCATATCCCTTCATTTCTGCCAGGACACTGTCATAATAAATACAGCATTAACGCCCGCTCCTCTTTTGCCCAGATATTGCCGTTTTCATCAGCTGTGCATAAATACTGCTGCCTTGACGCTGAATAATACTGGCGTCAATCAGGATAATAACAATCTTCATAACTCATATTCTCTCTCGTGCAAGCAATGATAATGTCATTAATAATCATCCGATAATCTGACGCCAGCACATTAGCCCATGCCTAAATACAAAACACACTAACATTACATAAAAGATACTCCAGGAATCCCTCTGGCTGCCATTCTGTGAGCCGCCTTGGGTCCCTTTCTGAGAGAAAGGCGGCCTAGAAATGAAATGAATAAATAACCATTAGCTTTTATGGTTGTTGTATACCTTCAAGCAACTTTCCAAATCATGGCAACCCCAAGGTGACTCCATCCTGGCATTTTCTTGGCAAGATTTGTTGGGAGGAAGCTTTGCTTCGCCTTCCTCCGAGGCATCACAAAATCTCCGTCGCGCAATGAACACCACCGTCTTATTAATACCCAAGATTCCTCCCCCAGTTTCTCACCCCACGCCGTCATTCTCCCAGCAGATATTTCCTAGTAACTGTACTAATAACATTCCCAGGAATCCTCCTTACTATCGTAATCTCATCCCTCGGAGAACAGGCAGCAATAATCTAATACTTTCTGCTCGGACATCCAATTTCTAGTAGCACCTGTGAAAACAAACAGTGCTACTGATGCTATTATCAACAAGAGAGCGGGATTCCTGTCACCATTCGTGCAAGGCAATTTTATTGATTGATTTATAGCAGTGGTCCCCAAACTGTGGCCTTGAAGAGATTCTGGACTACAGCTCCCAGAAGCCTTAGCCATGTTGGCCAATGGTCTGGGATTTTGGAAGCTGAAGTCCAAAATCCCTTAAAGAGCAGTTTGGGGGGTTCACTTGTTTAGAATATTTATACCCCACTTTTCAGCCACAAATGCCTTCAGAGCGGCTTGGGAAATCATAAATAATGAGCCATGAATCATGAAAATACACACTTCCTTGGTCACTGATCAATGATGATGAGGATGATGGCAACAACAAACAAGAAAACAAGCCGGCTAATACTATTAATAACCCCCAAATCCCATCCTACGCAGCACATCCAATTACAGGTATAGTATTACCAATACTAGACCGTCAGTTCCACCTTTCTTTCTCTATAGCAGTTAACATTCAGAGATTTTATCAGTGCTGCTGCAATATTAATGCTAGCGTTATCAGTGTTACTATTAAAGCTTGGGCCTAAATGCTCCAAAAGGCACCAGATCCCTTTGGATCCTGGATGCTAAGCAGGCTCAGCTCTGGTTAGTACTTAGTTGGGAAAGCACCAGTGAAGACCAGGAGCTGTATTTCAGAGGAAGGAACTGGCAAAGCCACCTTTGAGGATCCCTTGCCTAAGGAAGCAATAGGTTTCTGCTAGATTTTTGCATTCTCATTCCCTCTCCTTAGATAGATAGGGATTTCTCGCATGCAAACTCTCCCCTCTCTCTCTCTCATTCAAACTAGCCATGTCATTTAGGTCACTTCCCCTTTGGGACTGAGAGACATTCTCTCTCAAAGGCTTTCAACTGAATGGCCTGTTTTCCATCTTCCTCCTCTCCCAACTTTCTTTGGAAAGATGGTGAGATTATGGCCTGATACAGACAGGCCAAAATAAAGCTGCTTCGAGTCACTTTGGAGGTATGGTGTTTCAATGATGCATGCACCCTAAGAATCCGGAAGCGGCACCAAAGCTGTGCTCCAGTGCTTAGGAATGGAGTATGGCTTTGGTGTGACCTCCGGACTCTTAGGACCCATGCATCATTTAAATAGCATACCTCCAAAGAGATCCGAAGCAGCTTTATTTTGGCAGTCTGTAACAGGCCTTAGGATGCATGCATCATTAAAACACCATACCTCCAAAGTGACCTGAAGTAGCTTTATTTTGGCCTGTCTATACAGGGCCAAATACTTCTTCTCTACCTGAACTATTCACCAGCTAGATTAGGATATAGCTTCAAGGTAACTATGGATTAAAGCCCTTAGCAAACTCATGTTCGAACTTCAAGCTGCTTGTGCTGTTTTTGGAGGCAGTCTCAGTTCTTAGGGAAGCGTTGGGCCCAAAGAGACAGGCCAAAATAAAGCTGCTTCGGGTCACTTTTGGAGGTATGCTGTTTAAGTGCTGCATGTGTCCTAAGAGGCTGGAAGCCATGCCAAAGCCATGCTCCAATCTTAAGGGCTGGAGCACAGCTTTGGTGCAGCTTCTGGCCTCTTAAGATGCATGTGTCATTTAAACATCATACTTCCAAAGTGACCCGAAGCAGCTTTATATTGCCCTGTCTGTTGCACATTTCTGCTTCTCTGTTAATTTAAAGCTAGACCCTAACAGGCTTGGCTTTGACATCTTTGATATTTAAATAGCTTTGTTCCCTCCGCAAAGGCTGGCGCCTTAGGAAGCTTAAGTTCCCCTACATTTCCACCCGACGGGGTGAAACTCATAGGGTTTATGGGGTCGCCATAAGTCGACAGGCAACCTGAACATGTGCGCGCGCACCACACACACACATAATGCTTCAGCTAGCATTATTATGTGTCTGCTTAACAGTCCCGTGGTTTGCTCCTATCATAGATATAGTTGGTATTATATATTGTAGTTCTTTGCTAGGAGAAAGGTTGGTTAATAATAATAATAATAATAGGAATTACCAGCCACACTGACGACTCTATTAATACCCCAACAATGTCTCCCTACCAGCAGTAAAAATTGCTAGCACTAATTATATCAATAACTATATGCATATATATGTGTGTGCATGTATGTATACATATACAGCCTTGCTAACATTATAATATTATTAATATTAATAATGCTAATGACTATAATTATTGCAAGTATAATAAGCCAATGTTATATAATAACTTCACCATATTCTCAACATCATCACAGTCAGGATTATCAGTAACAACCTTAATGACAAATCAGTGACCAAATGCATCTGAGGATGTAGATTTAAGTCTAGGAAAGCCATGCTGCCAACTTCGTTCTTTCTTAGTCTCAAAGGTGCTGCAAGATCTCTCCACGCATTGATTCTACCAATTAAACGCCGCTATAGCTTTGAAATATACATATATATATATACACACACACACACACACACACACACAACTGTTAACACAACATTGTCGATAACCAGCAGTACAAGCCGAGCGTACTAGCCCTTGTGTTGTATGGCTTGAGTGTTGGGCTACGGCTCTGGAGACCAACCTGGCTTGGCCATGTGAGTCCATTGGGTGACCTTGGGCAAGTCACACTCTCTCAGCCTCAGAGGAAGGCAATGGCAAACCCTTTCTGAGCAAACCTTGCCAAGAAAGAGCCATGACAGGGATTGCCTTGAGTCAGAAAGGACTTGAAGGCACACAACGACCACAGTCTTAGGAGTCACACTCTCTCAGCCTCAGAGGAAGGCCATGGCAAACCCCTCTGAACCAACCTTGCCAAGGAAGCCCTATCATAGGGTCGCCTTCGGGTTGCCCTGAGAGCCAGTGACTACAGCTCTGGAGACCCGGATTTGGATCCCATGAATAGCCAATGGGAGAGTCACACTCTCTCAGCCTCAGGGGAAGGCAATGGCAAACTTACTCTGAACACACCTTGCCCAGAAAAACCCGAGGGCCCCCAACGAACTACAACTCCCAGAATTCCACAGCGCCTTGAGCCAGACAACAAGTTAAAGCGGGACCGAACCGGGTTATCTCTCACCTCCGGCGTTGTCTGGCGGCGGAGGCGGCCCCCATCCTCCTCCGGCTTCGGGGGTGAGGGCTCCGGCTCCGGCCTGGGCTCCTCCAGCGCTGCCCGCCTCCTCGGAGGCCTCCAGCTCCATGGCCGACGGAGGGCAGCTCCGCCGCCGAAGCTGCTTCTTCTTCTCCTGACTGAGGAGAATTTGGAAAGGGGAGACGGCGCATGCGCGGCCAGACTCGGAGGCCACGCCATAGAGCGCGCCGCCTAGAGCGCCCGGATCGCCGG
>NC_056528.1:26778762-26794339 GCF_019175285.1 Sceloporus undulatus
CGGAAGTGGGGACTTCTCGAGAAGGTGTTTAGTGTTTACCGCCCTTCGCGGTCATAGTCATAGAGGGCGCGTCCTAGAGCGGCTTCCGATTTGGTCTTGAGGGCTCGACCATAGAGTGTGCTGCCTAGAGCGCCCGCATCGCCGACGGAAGTGGGGACTTCTCGAGAAGGTGTTTAGTGTTTACCGCCCTTCGCGGTCATAGTCATAGAGGGCGCGTCCTAGAGCGGCTTCCGATTTGGTCTTGAGGGCTCGACCATAGAGTGTGCTGCCTAGAGCGCCCGCATCGCCGACGGAAGTGGGGACTTCTCGAGAAGGTGTTTAGTGTTTACCGCATAGAGTCCACGTCCTAGAGCGGCTTCCGGTTTGGTCCTGAGGGCTCCACCATAGAGTGTGTCGCCTAGAACGCCCGAATAGGCGACGTAAGTGGGGACTTCTCCAGAAGTGTTTAGTGTTTATAGCAGTCATAGTCATAGAGGCTACCTTCTAGAGCGGCTTCCGGTTTGGTCCTGCGGGCTCCACCATAGAGTGTGTCGCCTAGAACGCCCGCATAGACGACGTAAGTGGGGACTTCTCGAGGAGATATGTTTAGTGTTTATAGCGGTCATGGTCATAGAGGGCACGTCCTAGAGCGGCTTCCGGTTTGGTCCTGAGGGGCACGAGATGGCTCACTGAGGAGAACAAGTCCAATACACATCGCACAGTGGTCCCTCCGCATTCGCTGGGGTTCAGGGAGAAGGACTCCGGTAGAATGTGGAAAAAACACAAACACAAAGCAAAACACTCCGAAGATACCCATAGCCACAGATGCTGGCGAAACGTCAGGAATAAACTTCTAGATTATGGCCACAGAGCCATGAGAGGAAGCCTCTCTAGGAACATTTAGGTCCTCCAGTGCAACTCTATGGTCAACTTAACAAAGTTGCGCTGGAAGACCTAGAAATACTCTACTAGGCCTTTGTAGCTCCTTCAGTGCAACTCTATGGTCAGTGTCTGTCGGATGTTGACTACAGAGTTGCCCTGGACGACCTAGAGATTCCTAGAGAGGTGTCCTCTCAGATGTCCCCTACAGATGGCCATCCAGCCTCTGTTTAAGAACCTCCAAAGATGGAGACTCCTGGAGGGACCCAAAGTAGACTGAGAAATCAGATGGCATGGGGACATCTGAGAGGACACCTCTCTAGGAATCTCTAGGTCCAGGGCAACTCTGTGGTCAATGTCCGACAGACACTGAGCACAGAACTGCGCTGGAGGAGCTTACAAAGGCCTAGTAGAGTGTCCTCAGGAATCCTAGGTCCCCAGGGCAACTGTGGCCAAAGTCCGACAGACACTGACCATAGAGTTGCAATGGAGGAGCTACAAAGGCCTAGTAGAGTGTCCTCTCTAGGAATCTCTAGGTCTTCCAGGGCAACTCTGTGGCCAACGTCCGACAGACACTGACCATAGAGTTGCAATGGAGGAGCTACAAAGGCCTAGTAGAGTGTCCTCTCTAGGAACCTCTAGGTCCTCCAGGGCAACTCTGTGGTCAGCGTCCGACAGACACTGGCCATAGAACTGCAATGGAGGAGCTACAAAGGCCTAGTAATCTGACCGAAATGTTAATGTGTTCCTATTGGATAGAATCCGCTTTGATTCCTTTGGAAAAAAGCAGAATATACATAAATATTATTATTACTAGTAGTAGTAGTGGAGTATTCTCTCTAGGAATCTCTTGGTCTTTCAGTGCAAGTTTTAATTAAAATTGACCATAGAGTTGCATTGGAGGACCTAGATATTCCTAGAGAGAACATATTAATCAAATCTGTGAATAATCAAAGCCGCAAATATGTAGGGATGAATGTGTGTATGTATATATATATGGATTTTGGAGTATTTGCACATATGTGAAGAGATCTTGGCAATGGGACCCACGTCTAAACATGAAATTCACTGATGTTTCGTATACACTTTACCCTGAAGGTAATTTTATACACAACATTTTTAATTACTTTGCACATGAAATAAAGTTGGTGCACTTTGCACCATCAGAAAGCCAAGGGGTCATTATCTCACCCAACTATGTGGACAATTCTGGATTTTCGAATATTTCCGATTTTGGAATCGCGGATAAGGAAGACTCAGCTCTCTTTATAACGGAAGTCTTTATAAGTAAAGGAACTGAATACCAATGTTGAGAAGTATGTCTCGCACTTTAAAATTGTATATCCACGCTCTGGTCCATCACGGCATCCTTTCAGGAGTGATTCTTAGAAGGGAAACCCAACTTGAGATGCAGAATTAACGATTGCCAATGTGCGGACAGCAAGCTTTCAGAGCAGCTTTCGGGGAATCCTGTGCTGAGGAAGAATCTGTTGCCGCTTGTATCTCTGAGAATGCTCCAGAAGAGATATTGGAATGCTTTTATTCAGACTCATTGGAGCCTGTTTTGGCCACAGTTATTCAACGGCAGTTGTGTCCAGGAGGGAGATTAGGTGAACCGAGTCTCACACAGGAACCATGAGGACATCTAGAACGCCCCCGGACAAGGCGGCTCCTCCGTGGATGGCAAAATATATGGATGGTCATGCCCCATTTTCTTCTATGGCAGCGACATGCACATAGACACGTCAGAGCATCTGCATGCATGCGTTGCCATTGAATAATATGGGATACACCCAAGTTTAGAAGAATGGTCAATGAAGCTGCTGGAGGTAATAGAAATGGACAAATTAACACAGATTTTAAAGGATAAACGTACAGATAAATTTGATCATGATTGGCAATTGGTTTTTGAATTTTTGAAGGAATGTAATCGTAAGAGAATAAGAATACGATTAAGATTTAGGAATATTTGGCAGTAATTGCTGAAAGGAAGGTATGCTTTTGTATTTGTAGTGAGGTCAGTGTTATAGGAATAAATGATAATTGATAGTTGAATATAATTTATAATGTGACAGTAGCAAGTGTATTGAAAAGATAAAATCTGTTTTTTAAAAAATGGGGGATACATCGAAACAGAAAAATATCAGAGAGAAGGAAGTGATGATGATACTAAAGAAAACTGGAGGTTGAAGACAGTTAATGGTAGGTAAAAAGATAGGTAGAAGGAGTGTAGTTAGGTGTTAGGACGTGAAGGTAAGAGTAAGGATTAAGATGGTACAAGGAAAGAAGTATAGAGTAGGGAGAACAGAGAGAGTGAAGGGAAAAGTAAAGAAGGATAGAGGTAAGAAGGTATAAAGTGTGGGTTTGAGTGTTATTATGTTTGTATTTTGGATTGATTTGACTATTGTTTTTTTATGTTTGGAAATGATGGATTGTTTGAATAAACAAAATTTACTGTATGTATGTATGTATATGGGATATAGTAATCCACAGGAAGTGTTCACAGGAAGCTCACTAATACAAAAAGGTCCACTGTACATTCTGTACACAGCAATGATTTATTACATACCCAAATGTTGGAGGGCCTTCAGCTGTAGCCATGCCTGGTGTGACTACTCTTCGTTTGGGCTCAGCTGAACAGCACACTTGCAGACTAACCTTCTCATCTTCTTGTGGTGGACATAGCCACAAATTTGGAAGGGCCCCTCATATGTCCAACCCCCCACTCAGTGCAGGAACTCCAGCGAGAGCATCCCTAACCTCTTTTGGAAGATTTCCAGAGAAAGAGACCCCATCACCTCTCCAGGGAACTGGTTCCATTTCTAACCACTCTGGCCATCAAAGAAGCTCCTTCTCATGGTCAATCTAAATCTACCTTCCTGTAGATTAAAACTATTAGATCTGGCCCTACCTTTCTGGGGCAGCAGAGAACAAACCTGCCCCTTTCCTCTCTGTGATGATCTTTGAGGCATTTAAAGAGGGTCATTGTGTCACCCTTGCCTTCTCTTCAGCCTTTCCTACGTTTTGTGCTCCATGCCTCTTATCATCCTCACTGCCCTCCTTTGAACAAACTCCAACTTTTCTATATCCTTCCTAAAACGAGGCCATGATATCTGCATTGTTTTCCCAAGTTCCTGTGAGATCTGAGATCTTGCAGGATCCTAGAGATCTCACGAGAGCCTTGCTCTTGCAAGATCTGAGCTAACCTCACCTAACTTGCCTTGTTTGGCCCCGTCCAGTTTTGAGCTGGTACCCAGCTGTCTCATGTTGGCATCTTGGAAACCTGGCAGCCCTATGATGAACTGAGGGACTTTACTAGCAGTAACCCTGCCTTGGGTCTAGAAGTTTAAGGTTTAGTGCTTGGGTTCTCTGGTTTGAAAGGATGAAGTACTGGGAAAGATCCCTTTGCTGCCAAAGACTGTAGTAAGCAGATGGTCCTAGATTCCAACCCTGGCACCGTCAGTTAAAAAGAAGGATCAGGTGATAGGCAAGACTCTTTGCTGGTCCTAACACTGGACCCTTTAGCAGCTGACCACCCTTTGAATGCATTAAGACAGTGACATCTATCAGCACCATCCACATGATGGATGGGGAGGATAGGAGTTGTAGTCCCACCTGTCTGGAAGAAACCAGTTTAGAGACTGCTGCTATATACAAGATTTTTGTTTGTTTATTTGTTTACTGAGTTGTTGGTTATGTGCCTTCAAGTCGTTTCAGACGTAGGGCAAACCTAAGGCTTTGGTAATGAACAGATGACTATGCAGCATGAACATCACAACAATTGTGTAGTTCAGGCGTGGGTGGCTGAGCAAGGGCTGGAGGCCAATTCCATCCCCCCATTTTGCATCGCTTCCTGTCACCATTATGGAAACGACACAAATGAAAGTGGAGGGATTTGGGGGTGGTTCTATGTGTTTGGGGGGGCATTTTGCATGTTTTGGGGTTTAAATTGCCCCTGATATTTTTTAAAATGTGGAGGCATTGGGGGATGGGCAGAAGACTTTGGGAGCCAAAGAAGCAAAATACGGAAGCCACATGGACATTTCTCCACTCCACTTTTAAAAAACCTAACCTTATTTCCAACTGATGGCCCTTATTTTTTTTATGTGTCCAAACAGTTCTGGATGCTGCCATTTAGGGAAGATTCAACCCACACATCTGTACAACTCCCTAAAACCACCAAAACAGGCCACGCATAATAAAGAGTTGTCCAAAAACTGCTTTTTAATAAGGTCTCCTTAAATTAAATTTAAGTTAACAACCAGCAGGCTTTTCTCTGTGTAAACATTTTCTCACTCTTGCTATCAGGACAAACAATGAACGACATTCCCTTTCCCCTTCCTTTTCTCACCCACCTCCCTGCCACCCCTAAACACCTAACACTTTCTTCATGTATGGATTATTTTTTGGGAAACTCAAACAATCCTTCCTACAAATCTAGGCACAAGTCTACTGGGATCCGTTCACATTCACCAAACCCACGTCACGATGGGGCCTATGTTAAAATACCAAATGAATCCAATAATTTCCAACAATGGGGCACAATGTCACAACCAAGCTGCCTCCACTTGCCCCTCCCTCATGTCCTTTAAAAGCCCACTTTGTTTGTTTTGGCCAGTCCAGAAGAACCCAGAGCCTGGGTGCAAGGCTTGGACTTTTGCAAGCTGCTGAGTAACCTCTGCTTGAAAATCCTTGTCATACTTGAGTCCGGCCAAGTGCCCCAAAGCTGGTGGGATCTGCTCCGGTCAGATGTCCATGTAAACCAGGATGACTTTGGTTCCCTTTTGGTGGATGGCGTGGACAAGGGTCTAAGATGCCATATGCTGGCACCATGAAATTCAACAAGCAGGGCATCAGGAGAAGGATGGCCCACCTGACTCGACTGGATGACCGCACTGGCAGAGGCGAGGACCGGCCTCCCCACCATATGGTCTTAGTGTTCCATGTACCCATGGGACCTGTGTTCCCAGGATCTTGACAATGGCAATGGGGTCATCCTCTAGGCAGTACCAGAAGGAGAAATCACAACAGGACAAGAGATCATGGCAAACCCACAGCTGCCAATTGGGTGCAAAAAGGCAGCTAATCCCACTCTCTTCTCCACCCCTTTACCCTCAAAGTCCAGTGGTCCCAAACTAAATAAGTAGACAGAAAGAAAATACCTCTGTTGAATTCCACAGTCCCCAACCCCACCCAACGATGGTGTTTCATCTTACGTCTATACAAAGAGGACCACAGAAGGGAAGGACAGGCCTGGGCAGAACCAAACCCTGTCAATCTGAAAAAGACAAAATGGATGAGCTGAACTGCACGACTGGGCGCTTGGTGGCAAGCACAGCATGGCCCGCAAGAGGCTTGTAGCAGGCAGCTGGGTTTTGGCACACATTCACAGAACCTAAAACACAGACAGTGTTGAAGAGGTGAAGCTGACGCATGCTGAAATCACATCATGGGCTGGCAAGTCTTTTGCTTCAAGCATGGCATGAAAAAATGCTTCTCGACTCCTCTTTTTAAGTTTTTGGGGGTTACTTTTTTCTTGGTTGACTGCAGTCACCCCTGCCTCCCCAACCCCCCAGCCCCCAGAAGTATCTCACAAGGCCCTCTGCTTCATCTCCAAAATGCCCTGCTCCAGTGTGGCACCGGCCAGTTTGAGCTCCTCACACTTCTCCTTGAGCAGACTGCAAGCCTTCTGAAGGCGGTGGTTCATCTCGACGTAGGATTGAGTCAGCCGGTACAGGCGTTCCCTCTTGGCTTCTGGATCCTCATTTTTGACTGGAGTAGGCATATCTGGGGGAAGGAGGGAGGGGGGCAAAGACAGAGAAATTCATTATTGTACCTTTGGATGAGACCACAAGATCACAGTAACATAATGGCAAAACGTGTCACTGCTGGGAACATGCCACATTATCCTGTAATGCCTCATTGATGATGTAGTGAGCTAACCCTTTGCTACTAAGCAGAGGGGTTCTAAGCCCTTGTTAGCATCATGGTCAAGCAATGACAGTTGTCTAGTGGTGTGATAGAGTCCATTTGTTGGATATTTTCTGCCTTAGCCTAACAGTTTGAGGCTGGAAAAAGATATGAAGGCTGACAACAGATTGGAGGACTGAATTTTATTCTGTTTTTAATCAGCTGTGGGAGGGGAGGAAATGGGTCATGCTTGCATACTTTTATTTTCATTGTTTGCTTCTGCACTTGGGATACATCTTGGGAGCCCACCTTCCATCTGTTTTGTGTCGACAGGGTGCACTCTGGCCCAATGGCTCCTCAAATGTCCAGTAATGGGATCTCAATCTCATTACCAGATGAAGGATAATGAAGGCCAAACTCTATCACTGGCTGTGAGAGGAGATGCTAGACTCCATCAGTGAAAGAGATGGAAAGCTCCCACCATCGACTGCATCATCTACCATCTTATTTATTATTTTATTTTATTTATCCTGCCTTTCTCCCACCCTGGGATTCAAGGTTTAGATTTTAAAAAACACAGCAAGGTAACGGATAGGGCAGGTTCTCAATACCTTCGCTGGGTTCTGCCAGCAGTACGAAGACAGGGTCATTGGGTTGAGCGCGCTGCACATCCTCGATAATCTGATCCGTGTTGGGAGGCTCAGGGCGTGTGGGGAGCACCACCCGCTTCTTGGCCTTGGAGGTCATTGCTGGAAAAGAAAGTGGCAAAGGAATGAGAAAAAGGACCAGCAGGGAGAGAATACGGAGGGTTTGAGATGAGTTCAGACCAAAATAGGACATCTGCAAACTAATCAGGTCCCTAGAATCATAGAACCATAGAGTTGGAAGAGACCACTAGGGCCATGTAGTCCAACCCTCTGCCATGCAGGGCATCCAAATCAAAGCATCCCTGACAGATGGCCATCCAGCCTCTGTTTAAAGACCTCCAAGGAAGGAGACTCTATCACCCTCCGAGGGAGTGCATTCCACTGTCGAACAGCCCTTACTTGGAGAATAGGTAGTCCTCCAGTATTGCTGAACTACAACTCCCATTAGTCCCCTTTGAATGGGAGCATAGAGTTGGAAAGAACTCTAGGAGCAATCTAGGAATCCACTGTTAAGCAGCGACTATTACGGTAAATCTTTCTTTCAAAAACTCCCAAATGAAGGAATATGGCCCTTGTGGTCCCTTCCATCTCTAAGATGTTGTGATTCTATGAGCTTCTGAGGGAGATGATTCTGCTGCCAAACAGGTCTTGCCTAGAGATAGGAAGGCCTGAATAAAAACCAGAAACCATTAGAGATAGAAAGTGTTGGTTTTTTCCTAAGCCATTCTTTTCCTGGGAAAATTGGGGGGGGGGGGCAAATGGATGAGAAATTTTCTGTTAGACTGAATACAATACTTAAGAGTTGTTAGTATATTTATTCTGCCTTTCTCCCAAAATGGGATTCAACACAGCTTTCCCAAAATTTTCCATTTTCCCCTGAAAATAATTGTTTTTCCTTCCACGGCTTCATAATTTCCAGATGCTTTCTAATATTTTCAGATATGTCTAATCTTTTCAGGGGAGTCTTATTTCAACATCTGAAGGACCACTTATCCCCCCCAGTCCTGGTGTGGATCCACACTACATAATCACAGCATTCGTGAACCACTTAGACTGATAGGCCTCCATCTTATGAAACCCTGGGATTTGTAGTTTGGAGAGAGACACAGAATTCTCTGCTAAAGAGGCTTAGTCCACTTCTTTTAATCACAGTGGTTGAATTTTAATTCCGTTAGCCCTCTATATCCATGGTTTCAGCCATCCTCGATTTGAAAATATTCAATATATTTTCAATTTTTATTTATTGAAAACCTTGATTTTGCCATTTTCTATAGGGGACACCATTTTACTATGCCATTGTATACATTGGGACTTGAACATCCATGCACTTTGGTATCCATGGGGTGGGTTGGGGGGATTCCTGGAACCAAACCCCAGCTTTGTTCGGTTCCAGGATACAAAGGACTCATTGTAGTTTGATTCCATTTTAACAATGGTGGCTCTAGAGCTGTAGATCTGTGGTTAGGATTATCTGACAGAGAGCTGTAGTTCACTCCCCTGAACTACTTCACTTGACCCTAGAAGAGAATGACAAATTACCACCACCACCCCCAATTAAAATCCCTGACTTCTGTAGGATGGAGCCATGTAAGTTACAGTGGCATCGAACTGTTGTATTTGCATGTCATGGATAAAATCTCTCCGTAAGACGATTAGACCCAGATGACCGATCAAGCCCAGTGGCTTCTCTTTTCCAGCTTTTCCTTTCCAAAAAAGCTTGAATGCTTAATACTCAGGATCAGCCTGGATGAGAACCACTGGGGAAAAGAGACAGCCAGAGACACAGCAGCTCAGCTTGACAAGTCTTTATAGACAGCATTCAAGAGTCAGGAACCGCTGTGATGTAGTAGTTAGAGCACTGAACAATGGCCAGGGCAAATCTCACTCTCTCAGCCTCAAAAGAAGGCCGTAGGGGATAAATCTTGCCAAGGAGACCCTAGGGTTGTCATAAGATGCATCAGCTTGAGGATCCAGAATGAAAACAATTCTAGAATCAGACCGCATTCACCAATAACACTTCTTCCTACATACCAAAGGCCTATCTATCCCAACAGTCTGTTCCCACAGTAGCCAAGCAATTGCCCATGAATGTTCACTAGGACTGCAACTGCATCATATCTCACAAACAAACCACACTGATAACAGAGGCAATTCATAGGCTATAGCCATCCTGACTAGTAGCCGCTGATGGTCTTTCCCACATTGAATTGCCTTTCAAAGCCACCCAAGTTGGCTGTTATTGTTACATATTGTGGCAATGAGTCCCACAGTTCAATGGCAGATACATATGCCATATTCCTGTCCTGGATCTCCCAGCTCTCAGCTTCAGTGGATGATCTTGCTCTCTCTCGCTCTCTCTCTCTCTACCTATCTATGTAGACTATGATAGTCTACTTCTTGAGATATCATGATGAAAGAGAGCATGAGTCTTCTTGGTGCATCAGATCCAACCTGTTTCAACAGAAAGGGTATATATCAGGAACAGACAGCTCCAGTCCTTCAGGTGTTTCTAGTCTACAACTCCCATCAAGATGAGTCAACATGGTTTATGGTGAAGGATGGAAGCTGCAGTCCAAAGACATCTGGGGAGCTAAATTTTTCCCATTCTTGGCGCATATACACAGAGAGAGAGTGTACCAGAAGAGGGAACATACACTCCCGCAACAAATGAACCACTGGATTCTGCAACCTGCATATACAGTTCATTTATCTTTGAGGTCTTGAAGGATAGAAACTTGAAGGTGAAGCCACCTGCTAAACTTGAATACTCAATTCTGTGATGACACCCACCACTTCTCATTGCAGGTGAAACCACTCATAACATTCCCTCTGTGCAACTTGATGAAACTGCAGATCTACAAGGCATTTCAGAAATTGTTGGATCAAGTCTGCAGAGCAGAAGAAGCATTCTCCCTTTACTGTCACAGAAGAGAACAGAGGAGGCATTATCTCTTCATTGCCACGGAGAAGAGGCATTCCCCCTTCACTGCCAGAGTAGACTAGAAGAGGCAGGAGGTATGGTCCTTTCACTGTCACAAAGCAGAGAATGTTTCTTCTAAGGCACCTGCTGTGATGCATACAAGTCTCAATTAAAAGCATAAGGAAGTTTGCAAATAAGGCTACTGTTACCCTGCTTCAATCACAAGGTTTTGTTTAGGGCTGTATATACTCATATGTAAGTCTAGATATTTTAGTTTTAAAAAATGACCCCCAAAAACTGGGTTGACTTATCCACGGGTCAAAAAAAGAAACCACTCTCTTTCTCTGAGTAGAGGGGTGAAAGGCAAGAGCTTGGTCCGTTCCAGGAGCGCCTAAAAGAAGCAACAACCTTTCTACTCTGTCCACTTCTGACCTTTTTGAATGCCTGGATTGGAAAAGCACAATATGTTATGCCTGCCAGAATTTTGTAAGTTCTTTGGCATCGTTTTCCTTAGCTTCATCCTTTCTATTCTTTGTTACATGCCTCTAAGTTTTACCCTTGACTTACCCACGGCTCAGATCAAAATCCATAATTTTGGCCCCAAAACCTGTCCTCGACTTATACATGAGGTCGACTTACAGTCGGATATATAAAGTAGGCTTGTTACAGACTGCCAAAATAAAACTGCTTTGGGTCTCTTTGGAGGTATGCTATTTAAATGATGTATGGGTCCTAAGAGTCCAGAGGTTGCGCCAAAGCCACACTCCATTCCTAAGCACTGGAGTGCAGCTTTGGTGCAGCTTCCAGATTCTTAGGATGCATGCATCATTTAAACAGCATGCCTCCAAAGAGAACCGAAGCAGCTTTATTTTGGCAGTCTGGAACAGGCCTAGGTGATTAAGTAATGGTGTCTTCCATTTATAACCCACCCGTCTTTTCTCACTGCTTCTTCTGTCTCTATTCTACTTCTTTTAGGAATGTTGTAATTGCATGTTTCTTCATGGCAGGGGATTGAAAGAGATGGCCCTTGTGGCCCCTTCCAACTCCAAGATTCTACCTGGCTTCCAATTTTCACCTCTCCCTCCCTTGAATCTGCTACATAGGGCCAAAATACACTGCAGAATTAATCCAGTTTGAGACCACTTTAACTACCCAGTGCTAGGGAATTCTGGGAACTATGGCCTGTTACAGACTGCCAAAATAAAGCTGCTTCGGGTCTCTTTGGAGGTATGCTGTTTAAATGATGCATGCATCCTAAGAATCCGGAAGCTGCCCCAAAGCTTCACTCCAGTGCTTAGGAATGGAGTGTGGCTTCAGCGCGACCTCCGGACTCTTAGGACCCAGGCATCATTTAAATAGCATACCTCCAAAGAGACCCAAAGCAGCTTTATTTTGGCAGTCTGTAACAGGCCTAAGGTTTGTTGTTGCTCCAGAGCTCTCTGACAGAGATGGCTAAATGTCCCACAAAACTACAGTTCCAGTTTTAGAAATGAGCCAGGGCAGTTAAAGTGGTCTCAAACTGGATTATTTCTGCAGTGTGTTTTGACCCGGGGGGGGGGACAGACGAATGGCTGCACAATTCCTACTGATAGGGAGACATATAACTTAATTCATAATGTGTGCATGGATCACTTCCCATTTTTAAAACAAGCCAAAATTGGTTTAAAGTAAATCACAAAGCAATGTTTTAAAAGACTCCAGGGTTTGCATAACTAAAAAAAAACAAGGGGACATACTTATTTATCCCTCAAAACAATTGTTTTCCCAACCTGGTACCCTGCGGATGGGCAGGATGATCTGGTCTGACTGGGGATGGTGGGAACTGTAGTCCAGCAGGGATGCAGGTTGGGAAAGGGTTTTTTGCAGTTTTAATCAGGGAGGAGCATAATTCAGATATGGAACAAAACTCACACGCAAAAATTGCCCAGATTCAGTCCCATGCATCTCCATTTAAAGAAGACATCTTAGAGAGCTGGGGCTACTCGGGAGTAGACTGTCTCAGGCTGGAGGGACCAATGGTATGCCTTTGTATAAGCATCATCTGAGGAAGTTCAATCAAATCTAAGTTCCTTGATCAGCCAAGATTTCTTTACAGCCCTAATTTCAATGGCAATCTGCCGAGTTCAAGCCCATTCTAAAATTTTAATGACCCTTTCCTTCAAAATCCCTGTGAAGTATCCCACTTTCTTGCACCAATGAAATGGGTTGAAACCAAACCGCCAACTGCCTCTCTGATTCCTCCCCCTTCATGAAGATCTCCTCTAAACAAACCTTCCATTCAACCAACAAATCTTTTGGTTTCCAGCCTGATTTTCTCTCCGGTCAACCATCTCCCACTTCCCCAGGGTTAAAAGGACACAAAAATACCTCTCCGAACATCCATTGCCTTGATGCACTCCTACTCCAGAAGAAGGTGACGATGAAATCTCATGTGTGGTGTGTGTGTGTGTGAGAGAGAGAGAATTAATTGTGTGCGTGTGTGTTATGTGTGCATACCCTGAATCTATTCCCGAGACTTCACATCCTCACAATTTCCCATCGCTGCTCTGACGAAATGGCCATTTCTGAATGCATCTGTCCACCTTTGCAAAAGAATCCTCTATTTGAGATGAAGGAGAAGGAGAGATTTTGGTCACCTTGGGAAATAAAATCGTCCCCCCCCCCTTATTTTTTTAAAGGTGTCCCCCCCCCCCCGCTTTTTTACTTGGCCCAAAAAAAGGACAGCCCATCCGCCTGAAGAGGCTTCCAGAACCTTCACCGCCAACTCTGCAGCTTCCCCCCCCCCATCTCTGCAAAGGAGGGCTATGCAAGACGCATGCAGAAAAAGAGGGGAGGGAAGGGAAGGAAAATACAGAATACAACCCCAAATGCATTGGTTCTGCAGATACCACACCCACCCCGGTGCCAACACTCCCCAGCTGCCTCAGTGTGCTCAAAGAAGACCCCACCTCAGCCAAAGTGGATCCTTTCAACCCCCTCATGGGCAATTCTCCAGCTCCCCTTTTTAATGCCTTCCACCGGTTCATCCCCAGCATCACCCAGAAGTTGATTTTAACCTCCCCCCGCCCCAATTTTCTGTTCCCAGCATTCAAGGAGTTCTCACCTCCTCCCCTCTTCTGTCAGCAGGTTTTATATCCAGATCTTTCTTTCCTTCCTCCTTCGCCCCCCCTCCCTTGGGTTTCCTCTCTTCCTTGCAAGGCTTTCCTCCTTTTTCAAATCCATCGTCCCCCTCTTTTTTTCTGGAACTTTCTCCCCCATCACCAAGAAATTTGCTCCTCTAAGACTCTTCAAGAAGCATCCTTTGCTCTCATTCAGCATCGCTCCAAAACAAAACACCGTATTCATCACCTCCTCCATCATTCAGACCCTTTAAGGTTCAATCTTTACCTCTTCCCATCTCCTCTTCCTTTAGGATTTGGACATCCCTGGCTCAATTTTCAGACTCTCCCCTTCTATTTTTTGGCCTTCTTCCTATCCAGCCCCATTCCAGATTTGGGAGTGGAGGGTTAGCAACAGCAATAGCCTTTCCATTTCCATACCGCTTCATCATGAACTCAGCACTCTCTACATGGTTTACAATCCAAAAACCAAAGGATTACCCTGCTTAAACCGAGATCACCAGCCCCTTGAAGCCAGGGGGACCAGATGCCCGAACCGCAAAGGAGGACAAGGCACCACAAAATGCAAGACATTCCAGGGGGGAAAAACAGGATATTAGAAAACAAAAACTAAAAACATTCATCGAAATATAAATTCTTGCTTCATTAGACATGCTCAAAATGGAAGACAGGTTGGCATTCCTCTAGGACAGAAGGCTGAAATGGAGGGCATGCCCTGGAAAAAGAGGACATGTCTTCTCACCCTGTATATAAATTTAAGTTCATGCTTCTTAGTCATGCTCAGAATGGAGGGCATTCTGGAATTCCTCCTGGACCGAAGGCTGGAATGGAGGGCATGCCCTGGAAAAGGAGGACGCCTGGTCAGCTTGCTTAAAGCTTCACTCACCATTTCCAAAGTAAGATTTCTTCCCATCCAATAGTATCACACACAACTGTCTTGCTTTCTCCATTCTGAGGGTCCCCCGAAAAACACTCAGACCTCCCCCACAAGCCAAGATTCACACTCCCTTTCCCAGCCACAAGCCCCCTCCTCAAGTTTACATACCCTTTTACAGACAGACACACACACACAACTTGCCTATATTGTGATACCTTTGCAGCATCCTCTCTGGCTTCCACCTTTGGATGGAGTCTCTGTCCTCCGCCTCCAATGATGCCCCCATGTGATTGCTCCAAAGGGAGGTGGGATCTCTTCCATGGGGCCCCCTCTCCAAGGGCCCTTTCCTTGGCCTTTCTCCCTCCAGAAACAAACCTGCTTCCGAAGCTGGTCTTTCCCCTCCCCACCAAAATATTCTCCCCACACCTTTCCTCATTGACAGGTTGTGACCCCCAAAAATGACCCCTTGCTCCTCTCACCCCGACAACAAACCTTTAGGATAGGGAAAACAGAACCCCATCTTTATTTATCTCTCCCTACCTCTTTGCCCCCAATGATAGCAAACCCAGTTTGCAATGCCAAGCCTCACCCCTTCCCTCTTCCAGAATGAGATTATATGTTGCTGAAATATACAGATTGTAAACCACTTGGAGAGTGCTGAGTTCACTATTCAGTGGTATAGACATGCAAAATATGCTGTTGCTATTGCTGTTGAAACATGTTGGGTCTGATGCACCAAGAAGACTCAGGCTGTCTTTCATCATGATATCTCAAGAAATAAGACTATGATAGTAGACTATTATGATAATAGACTGTCACAATCTGCATATATATATACACACACACACATACATTCAAGCAAGATCATCCAGTGAAGCTGAGAGGTTACATATCCAGGATAAGGAAATGGCATCTGCCTCTGCCATTGAACAGTGGGACTCATTGCCACAATTACTAACCATAGCAGCCTCATCTCTCTTCTCTAGACACCCCTCAACAAGCCATTTTCTAGCCTTCTTGCCCCCCCAAAACTCTTCCCCCAGACTCAACCCCCCCCACATCAGTCTCCTGGGGTCCCCCAGAAGCCCCTCTGCCTCCCTGGAACCCCACAATAATCCCATAGCCCCTCTTTCCCTTTGGACCCCCTCCCAAAAATGTCCCCTTGGCCCTCTCCTCAGGTTCCCCCTTCTCCCTCCTCCTAGGAAAGACCCCCCCTATATTTAATTATCCCCCCTACAACGTCTTT
>NC_056528.1:26814339-26838984 GCF_019175285.1 Sceloporus undulatus
TCTCTGTGTGTTCCTTTCTCTATTTCTCTGAGCCTACCTGCCTTCCTTCCTTCCTGTGCTCTTTTCATTGCTGTTCTGTGTTTAATCTGTTGTTGCGCCCTTCCTCGATCCATAGGGAAAGGCATATAGGAAATAAATATTATTGGTTGCTATTATTGGAGGATGCTCCTCCTCCAGAAGCCCCACCAATTCTCAATGGAAAAGGTGATTTGGAGCAGGCTATTCTGAATGGGGAGCTGTGTTTAGTTCCAGATTTGGAACTTTCCTCGATGAGGACTAGAAAACTGCTTGTTCAAGCTGAGGAGTTTATCACACAAAAGAGATCGGGAGTTTATCCCGTGAATATCCCAGGAAAATAGTGTAATTATATGAAATGCTGCACAAAATCCACTATTAAAGTCTCAAAGAAGCATTAATGCGCATCTTTTTATTTTCAGGATTTCAGCGACAGTGCATTTCTGATATCACTTTATTTGCGCAATTGCGTGTGATAATCATTCACACAGTTACACATGTTACTGCTTTATCTGAGGATGCTTTAAATGAGCTTTAATCGCTTTAATGCTGAAATTAATCCCAGTGTAATAAATTCCTGAGTTGGGTTCAGTAAGTTGGCACTGAAGAAGTGTTCAGTTTTCTTTCCTTTTGTGTTATTAAACTAGCTCTTGATGCTTGTCTCAGTCCCAGGCCCTTGCGAACCCGAAGACCTGCTGGAGGGGGTGATCTTTGGGGCCAAGTACCTTGGTTCCACACAACTGGTCTCCGAGAAGAATCCCCCAACCAGTGTCCGCATGGCACAAGCTCAGGAAGCCATGGACAGAATTAAGGTGAGATGATTGTGGAGGTGGTCGATGTCTTGGTTTTGGATGGAGAGATACACAGGCCTTTGGTCTGATGCAGCAGCAGTGTTGCAGTGGATGTAAGGGTGAAAGCTGGGGGGGCTTTATTGACAGGGATGATGGAGTCATCTGCAACCTCCTTTGAGCTTCCCTGTCCTCTCTGTGTTAACTCTATGGGAGATCTTTCCTGCTATAATATAATGTTCTAAGTTTATTTCTGTTGCAATGCAAAATATTTTTGGAGTCCTGTGGTCTTGGATTGAAGGGACCACAACCCCTTTTTGTGCGGGAATAAAGAACTAAATCACTCCTGAGATGCCCATTGAATTTCTGTTTAAGATCTCCAAAGAAGGAGAGACCACCACTCTCTTAGAGCAGGTCTTACCACCAAGAAGTTTAAATGGAATCTCGTTTCTTATCATTTGAATCCCTGGGTTTGTGTTCTGGTCTCTGGAGTAGCAGAAAACAAGCTGGCTCCATCTTCTGTGACACCAGAATTAAAACTACTGTATTTGAAACTTCTCCATTTAAAAGAAAAGGAGAAAAATAACATGGAGATAAAAACCCTTCACTTTCCGAAAGGTTTTTTGGAATCAAATGGTTGATGGAAGGTTATGTTCTCATATCTCTGTGCCCCCTTTGCATTGTGATGCAGGCACCAGAAGGAGAATCCCAGCCCATGACAGAAGTGGATCTTTTTGTATCGACACAAAGGATCAAAGTCCTCACGGCTGACTCTCAGGTGGGCCTGAATACAAATGGAAAGAATATTTTAAAATAATGAATAGTCTAGAAACCGTGATGAGAAGATGTGCAAAGATGTGCAGGTTGGACTTATTCTGCACAAAATTTGCACATGGCTGGTTTATGTGGAAAATGGCATTTTCTGTGCGAGAAATTGTCTTTCTATGCAGACATATTTTTTGTGCAAATGTTGTGCAGAATAGGTTCTGAATTGCAATTCTCACAGCTGGAACAAAATTGCTAAAATTACCTGTTGCTTCCTTTGAGAGGAACGTTGCTTTGTGGCTTCCAAAATTCACAAAACAGTGATGCCTTTATTTGACCAACCAAAATGCACAAAATACATGGTGCAAGCTTTTGAAGCTCCACTGGTTTCTTCATCAGGCAAAGGCATTAAAAAATCATACAAGAAGGGGGAAAATGAAACGATGATGTTAGTCACAGGTCTGAATTTTCTCAAGGTATTGTTGTGTTGTTCTGCAAAAGGATATCTGCAAGCAGGTATAGAAGGAAATGACAAAGCTTCTCTGGCCCAGAAATCCCGAGGATAGTATCACCATAGTCAGGGTTAATTTGAAGGCACATAACAACAGTATAGCCAGAATCCTGTCGATGTCTTATGCAAGTTCTTTTAGTTCTCTTGTGGTGTGGTTGGACTCCTTTGTTCAGTGCAAAACCATATTCAGTTCAGGGTTGCAGAAGTGGAGTTACACATCCTTGTGCATCCAGGTACACGTGGGAATGCAATGCACATGGATCCTCATGCACATTTTTCAGCATGTCTCATTGCACAATTGAGTGTGCATTCAGTTGCACAATGTTGCCATTCAGCTCAAGGGTCACAGAGCAGAATCAGTGTGCGTGTGCCTCTGCAATTAGAGAACACAAGTCCACAGAACAGAGTGTGTGACTTTGCTTATCTATATAGGTATACCTCAGATAAGGAAGCAGATGTGTTCCAGGCATTACTTCTTTAACAGAAAATTTGGTACCAGAGGCAGAAATAACATGGAAAAAATAAGGATAGGTTCCTACACCACAAAAAAGAACAGTTCTCTCTCTCTCTCTCTCTCTCTCTCTCTCTCTGCAAAAGGCATAAACATATCTAAAAACGTAACTACACACATCTCCAATCCTCTGCTCCCTCCCCAAAAGAACTATTACAAAACAAGAAAAAAGAGGAGGGAGACCAAAACAAATATAGAAACACATATCAAATTTAAAACTCACTTCCTGCATCCTAGCTTTTAGCATAATTGTTATCATTTTAAAGATCCAAATTATTATTTCCTCTAGTCCCAAATATATAAAAAAATTATATGTCAAAACCTCTCTTTTTTCTTGCGTGTATCTCAGAAATTGTTTCCACACTTCTGCAGACCCATTGGCTTTCCTTTAAAGTAGCAGTTAATTTGCCCAATTCTACAAACTGGAGCACCTTCATGATTCAATCTTCTATAAATGGAACAACCCCAGCTATAATAGAATTGGATAGTGTAAATCCCACTGTTTCCCTGGTTCAAATGTTACTGCAGACATGCTGCAGCCTGACACAGAGAGACTGTGCTTCTCCAGCCCTCCTTCACCATCATTTCAATGCTGATGCTGCTAAAGAAAATCTAGCTAGATAAAGGCCAAAGAAGAAAGGGAGAGGCTGAGCAGATATAAAAAAAACTTTGTTAAAAGGAAGTTCTTTGCCAAAGGCTTTGTTAACTGAGATGTATGCCTGTCTGCAATGTCTCTGGCACCAGTCAGTTTCTGTTTTTTAACCAACCGGTTTGACATCATTCTCTTTTCATTGCTAAAGATAAAGACTTCTACACAGGAGCGACTTTGGGAGCTGAGAATATTTAGAAGAAAAAGAAGACTGAGAGGCAGAATTATACAACACTAACACTATATGGTTCCTATATTAAGTACCATCGTAGTGTAATTTTTGAGAAATAGCAAATGCACATAGCTGTCACTTCATTGCACAGTGCACAGTTCTCAGAGGCAGATGCAATGCATATTGATGCCCTACGCAAGGTGCATGACTGCTCACTTGGAATGGTTCTAGATGCAGAACTCTATTCCCACCACCATAAACTGGATACATCCATCCTGCATTGTGTAAAAAAAATTACTCTGCCTCCATAATGCAACTTAGGCTTTTGTCTGTCCCTAATCAAGATTTTGTGTCTTTGGTCAGCCATAGCTTCCCATGTCCTTGATATGTCTTTCTTTCTCTCTCTGCTCCTGGTTTTGCACCATAGGAGGCCATGATGGACCATCCTCTCCAGACCATCTCATACATTGCTGACATTGGAAACATCATTGTGCTCATGGCCCGACGGAAACTGCCTCGCCGGGCAGATGCTCCCATTGACAAACAACTCTACAAAATGATCTGCCACGTGTTTTACTCAGCAGATGTAAGACCTGTGGAGTTATATGTCTGTGTATGTGTGTTTGTGTGTCCAGGGGGTGGATGATTCAACACAATGTGGGATGCTCAGGAGTGTAGCTGCTGGTGAGAGTGGGATGAATGACGGGGTTGTTCCTCCCAAAATTCTGTCCCCGAAATAAATTTTCCTTCAGCCGTCAAATTTCTAACATTGCAATAAGGACAGGATATACTTGTAACAATAGTTTTGGTGGCATTCTTCAAGGCAGAATTTTTTCCCTCTCTGCTGAAGTGATTGTGTGCAAAACTATTTTTGCCCTTAGAACTCAGTTTGCAGCAACTGAAGTAAGCTAAAGAAAAAGGAGAAAGTGTCAGGAGGAGAGAGAATTTAGAAGTAGCCAAAATGGTGGGCTGGTGATTGGAACTGTGCCTGCCAAACTGGGAATTAGATAGAGGCTATTTTAAAGGTTTATGAGATGTGTAGTAGTCAAAAAGTAGAACCTTCCCAAGCTCTGGTCTCTTCATAAGCTTAATGTGGGCTGAGAGAAAATGTGGATGTTCCCATTTTGGATAGCACCGGTCAGCATTCAATGCCCCCCCGTTTTGCCCAGTGAAGAGCCAGTTGTGAAGCTGTGTAGTCGAAGGCTCTCACGGCTGGCATCCATAGTTTTTCGTGAGTTTTTCAAGCTATGTGGCCATGTTCTAGAAGAGTTTATTCCTGACGTTTTGCCAGCACCTGTGGCTGGCACCTTCAGAGAAGATGCCAGCCACAAATGCTGGTGAAACATCAGGAACAAACTCTTCTAGAATATGGCCACATAGCTCGAAAAACTCACGAAAAACAATAGTTCTGAAGCTGAACCAATCTTCACTTCCCTGCTCTTTATTTCCCTACAGGCCCAGTTAATAGCCCAAGCCATCGGCCAGGCCTTTAGTGTGGCTTACCAACACTTCTTGCGTGCCAGTGGCATCGATCCCAGCCAGCTGAATCCCCGACAGCCGGATAATGAGGAAGATGACGACGACGATGATGAAGACACCCTGGCTAAGGGTGAGGAGCTGTACAATGGAGATTTGGCTCACTTCTCCAAGCAAGAAAACTGTAAGAAAGTAAGAACAGGATGAAAACATCGAGGGAGGAATGGGGCAGCCCCACTTTATTATGACTGAGTGGAAGCCATTTTGGGATCACTAACATGCTTGTTGGGGTGTCTTGGTCAAGCTCTTGGCAAGTCAAAATCTTTCTGCCCAGTCATTCAGTTATTGAATTGGTTCGTTTTTGGCTCATCATTAAAAACCAGTCTTTCGAAATCAGGGACAGGGAACACATACACCCCAATTTTTTAAAAATTAACTCAATGTTATCTCAATGTTTCTGCCTCCTCCAATGGGTGTAAGGGGCAATTTGTCATCTTTTTAACCCTCCTTAGGCCATTTCCCAGCTTCCATGACTTTCCTCATTAATAATTCTTGTTATCTTCAACATACTCTGATGTTGCTTGACAACATGTATCCCAGTTTTCATCTGTGAAATGTTGGGAGGGCATAAAACCATCCTCAATACCTTTCATATTGTGTCATATTGGAAACTTTGTGCTCAGTCAACTCTGTGGGGGAGAGGAGAGAAGAGAACACTCTTGCTCTTCCCAGTTGGCTCAGTCAAAAGCAAACTGCTGCAGCCTGTCCTAGTTTCCTCAGTACTTTTTGCCATTTTTACTACACTCTGAGGTTGCTGGCACACATGCTAGGGTTTTCATCTGTGAAATGTTGGAGGGTATGTTGTTGTTATTCACCATCAATTCAGCTTTAGCTTATGGCAGCTCCGTGAATGAGAGACTTCCAAGAGCCCTGGTTCATCCCCAGCCCTGCTCAGGTCTTGAAAACTCAAGAAAGCCATGGTTTCTTTATGGAGTCAGCCTACCCCTATGCAGTTGTCTCCCTCTTTTTTTATTGCCTTCTACTTTATCTAGCATATTCATGTTTTCCAGTAAGTCATGTCATCTCATGATATGCATGATATGTCAAAAGTATGACGGCCTCCGTTTATTCATCTTGGTCTTTGTGGAGAGTTCAAGCTTATTTGCTCTTGGACCCATTTATTGGTCATTTTGCCAGTCCATGGTATCCATAGAATTCTCCCCCAGCACCACGTTTCAAATTAGTTGATTCTCTTCCAGTCAGCTTTCTTCACTGCCCAACTAAGATCAAGCACATGTCTCTCCTCCATCCAGGTCACCATCCTGAAACAGAAGGGGGAGATCCTGGGCGTGGTGATTGTCGAATCTGGCTGGGGTTCCATCTTGCCTACAGTGGTCATCGCAAACCTCATGCACAGAGGGGCAGCTGAGCGGTCAGGCAAGCTGAGCATTGGTGACCGGATCATGTCCGTCAATGGGACGAGCCTCGTGGGGTTGCCTCTTGCTTCGTGTCAGAACATCATCCGGGTGAGAAGAGAGGCTTCAGTGTTATAGCAGAGGGACACCAATAGAGAGAGTAGTGCAGTGGAGTTAGGACTCTCTGGGTCGAAGCCCTAGGCCTTTGTGACTATCAGGGACATTGGTGCCATCTGTTGCACACACCCTGAGCTTCCATGTTCCCAGATTGCTGAATTTAATAGCAGTCTTCACAGTTAGATGAGAGAGGGTTGGATTTTCCCAGTAGCACCATGCAAGGATACCACAGTTAACAAAGGGAGAAATCCCATGCAGAAACGGGGGGTTAAATCAGAAAAAACCCACAAAAATCGGGTTGATTTTCACATGACGTCGTCATTCAAGTGGTATTAACCCGAATGGAAAGTAGACAAAAGCTGCTCCTTTTTACTTTGGGAAAATCCCAAAAGATAAAAAGAGTGGCTTATGTCGACTTTTCGTTTGGGTGTACCTTCAAGTCCTTTCTGGGAGCTGTAACCCATCTATATCTATATGTTGATGTGTGCCTTCAATTTGCTTCCAACATTTGGCGATCCTGTCACAGGGTTTTCTGGGGCTGAGAGAGTGTAACTCCCCCATGGTCAGCCAGTGAGTTTCCATGGCTGAGTGGGCAATCGAACCCTTATCTCCAGAGGCGTAGTACAACACTCAAGTAAAAGGTAGTACAATTCTGGAGACCAAGGCTTGCTTCTCAGCTTGGCCAGTCACAGGCTTTCTGCTTCATGGGAAAGAAATGGCATACCTCCTTTGAAGAAATCTTGCCAAGAAAACCCCATGATAGTGTTGCCACCATCAGTCAGAAGCAAAGGCACACAACAACAACAAAAGTATCTCTCAGTGTAGGTTCCATAGCTCATACAGGTATAAATGCAAGAAGCATAATCACCTATCAGATTATGGCAATTTGCTATTCCTTCTGGCTCTCATATATGTGTGTGTGTATGTTTTCCAAGCTTTTTTAAAATTTGTAATTAGTTCTTTCCAGCCTTGGGAAGAGCAAGCTATTCCTCTGACTTTACTCTCCTCTTCCTTTCTAGGACTTGAAACACCAGACTGAGGTGACGCTCAGTGTGGTTCACTGCCCGCCAGTCACCACAGCACTTGTGCGGAGGCCTGACACAAAATACCCTCTTGGATTCTGTGTTGAAAATGGCATTGTGAGTAATCTCGGTGGCTCAGATGAGTAAGTCAAGCTGTGTGCTTATTGAGGGAAGTTGCTTGGGTCCTTGCCAGTATGATCACCAGGATTTCCCCCCCTAATGTTTAACTGAAATTTTGTATTTTGAACCCACGGATTCGTTTCCTACCTTCTGAAGCAGAACAAAACACTGACTCCACTTTCGGCACAACAGCACTTAAGATATTTAAATAGCTATCATAGCACCTCTCAGTCTTCCAGTGCAGGCTAAACACTGCCAGATCCCTCAACAGTTATTACAGGACTTAGTTTTCAGACCTTTGATCATCTTGGGTACAATTCTCTGAACACTTTCCAGCTTCTCAAAATCTGTCTAAACCTGGACACAGGATTCAAAATTCAGTCTGATCAAAAGGGGAAAAAAGAGTGGTACTATTACTTGCCACCATCTAGACACTATGATGTGTCTTAAATTCGAGAATTCCTTCATGGCTGCCCTTCCAAGTTTTATTCTTCTGATTTTTAACAGCACTCTTTTGATTTATGATGGCCATTGTATAGAAAATCGTTAGCTATCCACTTTAAAATTATGCAGATCATCTGTGGTCATTATTTTCATTTTCTTAATGGTACATTTTAACCCTGTCTTTGCATTTTCTTCTTTATCGTAACCAATTCAGTTACAATATTTCTATCCTGCCCCATATCATAAGGTCTCTGAGTGGCATACAGTAAAATCAGCTCCTAAAATGTAGGGCAATAAAATGTAAAACAATAAAAACTATTTAAGCATTCTAAAAACTTACTAAACAATTTGATGTTGTTATTTGACATCAAGTCAAACTTGACTTATGGTGATTCTGTGAATGAGACACCTCCAAAAAGCCTGGTCATCAGATGCCCTGTTCAGGTCTTACAAACTCAGGGCATCAGCTGTGAATTAAACAATGATGTGGTTTAAAAATTTGAGGTTGAAGCAAAATTTACACAAAAGCTATCTCCCCTTTCAGCAACTGTTGATAGGAGTACTCCCTTCTTCCTCCAATTTGCCATTTTCTCTTCCAGATCTGTAGCCTGATGCGTGGTGGGATTGCAGAGCGTGGAGGGATCCGGGTGGGCCACCGCATCATCGAGATCAACGGGCAGAGCGTGGTGGCCATGCCGCACGAGAAGATAATCCAGATCCTCACCCAGGCAGTCAGTGAGGTAGGTGCCTTGCTTTTCTCTCCACCCATTCCTTTTACATCCCACTTCTCGGTGGGACAAGCTGGGATGAAAATAGTTTAAATGCATCTATTGCATTTATATTCCACCTTGTTTCTAAAGCAGAGTGAGTCACATGTGGCCCACCAAGACAATTTTTGCCCCCCCCCCCCCCCAAATTGTGAAAATCTTTTTAAAATGAGCATTTCTTGTTTCATTCAAAGGAGGCTTGTAATGTTGCTACTAAACTTGTCAGTGTGTTGTGGAATGGTAGCAATTTTATAGCCTAGAGAGGGTAGAATCTGTTGAACAATGTTATTCTAAAGAAACTGAGGCTTATGCATTTGGCACTCTGTCCAGCTAGCACTTTTATCCTCCTCTCACTTTTATCCTGAGAGGTAGTGGGGAGATTGCGACCTATGGTCCACTTGTGGCTTCTCACGCCTTTTTGTGGCTATTAATTTGCTCCAAGTCTTTCCAAAAAATTTTTGCATGCAAAACCTCATTTATTACTAACTACCCCAAAAATATACCCCTTACCTTGCTCAAATGAGCAGAAATCTATCCTAAATTGACTAATAAACCCAGAAGTGCAAATAAGATGATTTCAGGTCAATACAAGGTCTGAAAATATGCAACTGCAGCCCACTGCGGGGGTAAGAACCTTCCCATTTAGGCTAAGAGCAATTTGTCCCTTCCTGTTCCATGCCAGAACACAACAAATAGTATAGGAAGTCTTGGATCAGTGGTCCCAAACATTTTTGGGGCTACCGCCCCCTTTCCTCTTTGATGACAAACCTAGTGCCGAATTCAAAACAGCCAATGTTGGTCACTACTCCCATTGCCACCCAGTCACTCTGGGAGCAGCAACCGAGCAGTTGGCCATGCCCATGCTGCCCTTGTGGGAAAGGCCAAGGTGGGCAAAAGGCCTCACAGTCGCTGCTCTGCCAGCTGATCGGTTGCTGCTTCCAAGGGGTTCAGGTGCAAAGGGAAATGCTTACCTCTGTTGAGGAATGACTCTCAATCCTCCGGACCTTGCTGTCAGTCAGTCTTTCTCCAGATCTTGCTATCATGGTGCCGTGGCAGCACAACCCTCTGGACCTCACAGGCACTCCCTCCAGACTTTGCTGTTGCGGCACTGTGGCAGCACAGCCCTTTGGACCTCAGTCAGTCCTTCCAAACCTTGCTGTTTCAGTAACACGGCCCTCTGGATCTCACTGTCAGTCAGTCCCTCCAGACCTTGCTGTCATGGTGCGACAGCAGCGCAGCCCTCCGGACCTCACTGTTCCTCTGGACCTTGATGTTGCAGTGCCACTTCTCCTCACCTTTCCTTTCAGACTATTTCTTTGTTCTTTCAGGTCCATATCAAAACCATGCCCGCTTCAACATACCGCCTTCTGACAGGCCAAGAGCACCCTGTTTTCCTCTGAACAGAGACAAGATGGAGGTCGCCATGCCTTCTCCTGGGTCTGCTTAACAGCTTTCCTGCATCTCTCCCATCACAAACTTAACTTGCCTTAAAACAGGTGCAGAGGACAACACAATTGCCTTTCTTTTTGCACTTTCTAAACTGCCACAGAAATCTTTTCTGTTTGGCTTATCTGGTGAGAGGTTTCTACGTGTTTGGATTTGTAGACTTACCCAGCTTGGTTGAATGAGTGGAATTGAATTCCTTGCTACAATGCCATGATGGCTGCAAGAAGTATTTTTGGACTTTGCCCACATCTTGCGGAGTTCTTTTGTGCCTTGTGTCTTTCTCTAGCACTGAAGTGGAGTGCAAGAGTCCTGGGGTGGTAGGTTAGGGCTGTACCACAACAGGTCACAAGTGATGGGGGAAAAAATCTTATTTAAAAAAAGTTTTCATTTTGTGAAAGGGAGGGGGGAATCAAACCTTTGAAATAGTAAAACAACATAGTGGAGTGTGGATTGAGCTTTCTGCTTGAGATACAAGGGCAAATATTGGCCCTCCGGGACTGCCCAAGCTGTTCACCATGATTTAGTCCCATGACCACCATGCGCACCCATTGCAAGAAGAAATACCTGAAAGTGTTAAGCTGTTCTAAAGATAAAAGTATTGCATTTAACACTAGAACATCAGATCCATGTCTCCCGCAGCAGGAAAAAACCCAAACTGCCCTGCACAGCCTCCATTCTTTTCCCCCTTTGTTCGTACTCAACAGGACATACAGTTTGGCTAAAAAGAGTCTCTTTATTACAAAGGCACATGTGGTGGGCTCAGAAAAATAAACCACACACAGCCCCAATAGCTTTCTAAAAGAAAGTCCCATGAACGGAGAAAGCCTGGCTGTACACCCTGATAACAAACCAGAGAAATCCCAGGGTCCTCAGTACCTTCCTTGTCCACTCTGACTGTGTATTTATTGTTAGAGACCATAAAAATAAACCCCAGTCCCAAGTATGTGGGAGTGTGGCAGTTTTGAAAAAGGAAAAGTGAACACTGCCTTTGTTAAAACTGTACAGGGCTTTGGAACTGTACAGGGATATAGCGCTCTAAAAACCATACCCTCCAAGATTTCAAAATGAAAGCAGGATATGTGTGGCCAAGCAACATCAGAGTGTGGTCAAGATAGCAAATGTTATAAATGAGGAAGAGCAGAGAAGCTAGGTGAGCCTGCAGCTGTGTGCTTTTGCCTGAGCCACTTGGGAAAGGCAAGATTTGGGGGGGGGCCTTTCTCCTTCAAGTAACAATTCTTTCCTCCATGAAATATTCCTTCATTCCCAACATTTCTAGCACTGCAGAGTGAGACACAATCATTCACCCTGGCTATAATTGCTTTATATTACTTCTGATGATAGAAAATGGAGGAAATTTTCATTTGGAAGGAGGATGCCACCATTTTGCCTTCCTGTAGCTTCACCTTTGGCTTGAACTGCCACAATTAACAGGATGACGAAGATTTAGCATTCCTTGATTCAGGCAGTATGAAACTGACATAATTGTGCAGTGCAGACATACCTTAAGAATGGGGTGCAAAGAAAAACCAAAAGCCCAGCTACATAATTCTTGGGGCAAGCCATACATAATTGGAATGGTCTAGGATACCAACGGTTGTAGGGATGTCCTCATACAAGTGCCATGTCAGCAGCACCAGCCCTGCAATCCTCCATATGGGCTGGACTATAACTCCCATCACCCTTAACAAATGTGAGTGGATGATGGCAACCATACTCCAATCTCTGGACTGTGGCAGGTTAGGAAAGCTTAAAATGATAGAGAAATGGGGTGGATCTCATCTGAGGGTAGAAAAAACTTACATGTACTGTACCTCTGGCTTAAGCTGACAAGAAGAACTAAGGAAAGGGGTAACAAGGTACCGGATATTTCACCTTGTGGAAGATTGTTCTTTTTGGCTGCATTGAGATGATAAAAATATAGGTAGTGTGAGTGTCCGCTGAATGGGGGGTATTCAAAAGGCACAGGTCACCACAACCAAGGGAAAGCGTTTATCCCTAGTTCATAGTGGACGGAACCATCTTTGTCGTTTTGCTTTTCCTGGACAAGCTGAAAAATGAAAACTTTACTGGTCCCACTGCAATCTATGTTTACAGATCTGTGGCAGGACCCCAGTCATAACCATAGTCCTGATCCGATTCAGAGTCGTAGGCCCGGGCCTGGGTGAACTTCTTGCGCAGGGCGTCGTGTTCGTACTCCCTGGCAAAGGAGAATCCAGGTTATAAATGAAGCAATGAGGACTAGTTCAGCAACTCTTGACATCCAGCTAGCCCAGAAGTGGGGAAGGTATGGATGGCAAGCTGCTCCCTAGCAATCCAATTCCCTCATCACCCAAATTCCCTAGAATGACTTCTTGGGGGTGTGCACCATGTTTGGAAGCTCCCTGGGGGACTTTCCCCTTCCCTGGGTCAACTCAAATATTTGCAAAAGCTTTCAAAAAATGTCTTTTGCTTCACAGTGTTCTCTGTTGAGGAAGGCAAATGCCCCAAAAGACGGTAAGAAATCCCCCATGTCCCCTAGAAAGTGTTTGGGGGCAAATTTGATTTGGGGGGTATATGGAATGGGGTATGGACTGCCAAAGTCTCTTGAGACCCCCCGTTGAAATGCATTGTGTTAGTTTTAGCCCAGCTCTCCAAACTGACAAGGTCATTTTGAATTTTGACTGTGCCCTCCAGGTGCCATAAGCAACTTTGATAAGCAAGCCTTCTGTTCCATCATCTGAGTCATTTATAAAAATGCTAACAGATCTCTGGACATAGTGGTAGAAATCAAAGATATAGCCATGTTAGTCTGTTGAATTAGTTAGCAGAGAGATCTTGTGGCACTTTTGAGACTAACTGAAAGAAAGAAATTGGCAGCAGGAGCTTTTGTAGACTTCAGTCGACTTCCTCAGATGCATCTAAGGAAGTCGACTGAAGTCTACAAAAGCTCCTGCTGCCAATTTCTTTCAGTTAGTCTCAAAGGTGCTACAAGATCTCTCTACGTATAGATCTGTGGACGTTTCCGGTTCCCTCCCTGGTTCAGCACATTGGTATCTGACTACAGCTCCAAACTAGAAGGCAAGATTGGGGCCAGGTACCTGATGTTGCTCTCTTGCTGCCACTGTCCTTGGGGTTGCTGGTCACCATCGTGCTGCAGGAGAGACAACAGAAGAGATCAGAGCCAGTGTCTTTGGCCATTCAGTGGTTTGCATAGCAGAGATTTACAATAGTGTTACTACACTGGACTTATGCTACATCAAAGTTATAACACAGCATTGCACTGAGGTGCAGAGATGGCACAGTGAGTACTGATGCCTCAAATTTGCATCTTGCACATGGTGTAGTTACTCCCCAGCCTCCCACGTAAAATGGAGAAAGCTGGAAACTTACTAGAAACTAGAGTTGGTTGGATAGTGTTTGTGTGTTACGTGCCTTCAAGTTGTTTCCAACTTACGGTGACTAAGGCAAATCTGTCAGGGGTTTTCTTGGCAAGATTTGTTCAGAGGGGGTTTGCCATTGCCATCCTCTGAGGCTGAGAGAGTGTGACTTGCCCCAGAGCATTTCATGGCAAAGTAGGAAATCAAACCCTGGTTTCCAAAGCCACAGTCCAATGCTCAAAGTACAGATGTATGTTTAGCTGCTGAGGAACACATGAATGGAATACGCCTAACTTAACTGCAATCTAAACATTGTATAATGGGATGCATAATGTGTTAAGATAATAGATCTTACATTACCCACCATATGAACTATTTCACAGTGTATTGTTAGTTTGGCATAATGTCACTTGCATGGGGTGGCACCCTTGCGTGGTTTCTCAAAAAGGGCAATCCCAATATTCATGCCAGCGTTTAGATAGTCAACGATTTCATATACCTTGGCTCAAAATCCAAAGTCAGACTGCATTCCAGAAATCAGAAGACAACAAGAAGCTCTGGAGGAACTAGACAAGATCCTGAAGTGCCAAAATATATAACTGAATACACATTAGAGGTGGATAGACTCAATTCAGGAAGCCACCACTGTCCTGAGTTTGCAATGGATAACAAAGTGACTTGGCGGTCTCTCGTTCATAGGATCACCGTAAGTCAGTTGATGGAGTTAACAACAACAAAGGCACCAACAGGATTCTGGCTAAATGAATAAAGTACCACAGATTTGGCATCTGACAGATTTAGTGCTACACAGAGAGCAACAAACAAGGCTAAACTCCCATGCTTTTACTTACTCTCAGACATTTTACAGATGAAAACTGGGCCAGCTCTGCACAGATCCAGGGTGCTATGATTCAAAGGGAAACTCCTCTAAACTGGCAAGGCTCTCTTTCCCTGATTTTTTTCAAGATTAGAAGCAACCTGAGACCCTGTAGTGCAGAATGCTCTGTTCCAAATGTAGGAGCAGCTGCTTGTTTTTCCCTAAGCCGACTGCAAAGAGCAGTTTGCTCCTCTCTCTCCAGCTGAGTTGAGTGCAAAGTATTTTTGCACTTTGAAATCAGTTTGCAGCAATTGAAGAAAGCCACGGACAAAGCGGGAAAGTGGGAGGAGGAGAGAGGAATCAGGACATTTTAAAAGCTGTGGGACAGGAAAGGATTAATCTGGGCTTTCTATGCCAAACTAAGACAGTTGGAGGGTATGCGGTGTGGCTAGACAGTTCAATCAGGAGCAGTTTTAAAGAGTCCAGGTTAGATACCTTAGAATCATAGAATAATAGAGTTGGAAGAAACCGCAAGGGCCATCCAGTCCAACCCCATTCTGCCATGCAGGAAATCTGAATCAAAGCATCCCTGACAGATGGCCATTCAGCCTCTGTTTAAAGATTTCCAAGCAAGGAGACTCCACTATACTCCGAGGGAGTTTGTGCCACTGTCGAACAGCCCTTACTCTCAGGAAGTTCCTCCTAATGTTGAGGCAGAATCTCTTTTCCTATAGCTTGCATCCACTGCTCCGGGTCCTAGTCTCTGGAGCAGCAGAAAACAAGCTACCATTTCCCCGCAATGGTTACCATCATTTGGGTCTTTCCCATTTTGGTAGGGGTTCACCTCCCACATTCTCAAAGGTTGAAATTCCTTTTGTGAGTCTCCATGATGAAGGAGAAAGGTGGGAGGCGGAAAGAGAAACTGGGACCTTTTAAAAGCAGCTGAGACAATGGGATGGCAGAGGATTAACTAGGACTGTGAAATTTCAGTGTTCCCATATCTGAATGTTTCATGGATGAAAACTTCAACACATGTGGCCCACCAATGTCAGAGTGTGATAAAGATGGCAAGACTTATAAAGAAGGGAGAACACGCAGATAATGAAAAGTTGCAATAGTTTGCAGGACTCCATTCTCTCCTTTCTGAGTTAATCGAGTGCAAGCCATTTCCCCACTTTGAACTCAATTCAAAGTGCAATAATGGAAATAAACAGATAAATAAACTGAAGAAATGTGGGAGGAGAAGAGAAAAAAATGGGACATTTTAAAAGCAGCTGAAAATGTGGGATGGAAGAGGATCGAACTAACTGTAACTCTCCCTGTTAAACTGGGACAATTGGAGGGTATATTTTTGTTTTGCAATGTGTGTGCACTAAATAAGAGTCATATGCACAAGACTGTCACAATCTTATATGTCATGTGCTTACCAGATTGATGGGATAGGCCAAAGCGGCCGCCACGCGCTCACTCAGGTCCTGTTCTAGGCTCCTCTCGGTGGGTTCGGAGGAGCGGGACAAGGCTGGTTCCTGATAAGCCTCTTCCAGCTCCTGGTCCGTGTAGGGCTCCCCTTCGGCATCCGTCTCTTCATAGTCGCTGTTGGCACGGCTGTCGCAGGTCAGGTAGCCAGGGCTGGTGGCTGACGTTTGGTTCAACATATCTAAGCTTTCCTCAGCGGAGACATCCACCTGAGGAGTGAGAAGCAAGGAGAGAAAATTAACATCAAATAGCCATTTAGGCTGAAAAAGTACATGCAAGAGGTCAGGGACCTTGTCATTGCAAATGTTAACCAGAGGACTTTTTGTTTTTGGTCACATCTTGGCACCCCTAGGACATATGAGGTGCAGAAAGGGTCTTTCTTAAAAACAGAAATGATTTCCAGTCTCTGTTTTGAAAATAGGCCTCTCTTAGATCCAAAATTAGCTATGGGAAAAGCTAAAACATGGCAAAAATGTCCCCTAGAAGGGGCAAAAAATGGGGGTGTTTTGAAGGGTGCCCACTCCAGATCTAATGTGGCTCCTAGCCACATGCCACATGATTCTACCACCGTAAACCCACCCACCTGCTCTTCCGTTGTCCAGATTGGCCGGGCCTGTTGTATCCGAATGATGTCTTTGAGATGCTGGTACCAACTGTTGGACCCATCTGCGAGGCTGATGGTGGCCGTGAAGAGGTGGCTGCAGTGCTTGCGCATCTTGTTGGCCTGGGCATATAGGCGCCGCGAACTCTTCTTGGAGTCCGGCGCCAACCACTGGCGCATGGCTTTGACACCCTGTCGGCTCTCTGGCTCACAGAAGACCACGATAGGGAAGTACTGGACGTAATTGAGGCGCTCCACTGCTGCAGGCGTGATATCCAACAGCGCATGTTTATCCTGTGGAAGGGAACACGGAGATGGTTCAATTGCTGCTCAGTTTATGTCTCCTCTGAGTGGCAGGTGCTCTCAAGGTATCAATGATGAGAAAGATTTTCTCCCATCAACTCATCCTTAAATTGGAAATGTGAGAAATTGGTTCTTTCTAAATTCAACTAGTGAGCTAGGAATCTCCCCTTAAATATCAAGATTCTAGTCTTCATGGTTTTACATTATTGATGTGAATTGTGTGCATCTCTCTCTGGGATCTCAGGGAGGCCACTGGGACACCTGCTGTGTGCCTTCAAGTAGTTTCTGAGTTTTGGTGACTCTAAGGTGAACCTAACACAGGGGTTTTTGGGCACAATTCCTTCAAGGGTGGTTTGCCATTTCCTAATATTCTGGGAGAGGATGATGTCTACAAGGTCACCCAATGAGTTTCCATGGCTGAGAAGGGATCTGAATTCTGATATGACACCTAGTTCAATACTCAAACCATGTCATCACACTGACTCTGAAAATAGTGTGTTCCTGGCTCTTGTTCAGAGTGGATTTAGCATGGCTCAATATATTTTCATAGCTGAGCAGAGGGGATTTCAGCCCTGGTCTCCGGGAGTCTTAGTCCAACTCTCAGATCTCTATACCACTCTAGCTCAAACACACCCATGTTGCACACCTATGAATGAGAGACCGCCAAGAGCCCCAGGTATGTGTTCACAAGTTCAGGGTGTCACGCTATGTATTTCACCAGAAATTTCACCTCCATAAGCTTCACACTGGCACCACTTAGTACATTCTCCCACCTGCTTTGCAATTTGCCACACGGAGTCCAGCTTGATCACTTTGGCTGATCCTTCTTCTCTGGAGACACTCTCTGGAAAAACAGAGAAAAAGAAATAAAATATGACCAGTGAAAAATGAGGGAGAGAGAGACAACATTTTCGATATCCAGAGATCTGCTATCACCACCGAACCTATTTAGTTGCCTTTCTTGTTTGTTTGGTGGCTCCTCTTCTTAAGTCATCTAATTCATTGATTCTATTGTCTCCATCATGCGCTTTTCACTGGAAATTTACTGGGAGGTGACTTTGCGATCTAGCGGTTTAGTGGCATGTTGGTGGCAGTAGACTCACGTCTATGAAAGCTTATGCCACCAACGTCTTTCTTACTCTCACTTAGTCTCAAAAGTGCCACGAGATCCCTTTGCAAACTGGTTCAGACTAATACGGCTATGTCTTTGAATTTTACTACATATGTGCGGCTATGTGCAATAGAACTAGTGGCCTTATTTTCTCCATTTATGTGTCCTAGTGCATTTTTGGTAGTCAGCGGTACAGGAATTGCCCCTTCGATCCACAAAACATTGATTTTACGCTGCAGTTTCAGAAAGACAATAACCATCACCTGGTCCATGGTCAGTTGAGGGGTTGTATTACTTATTCAAGCCTTTATTTTGTTTGCAAGTCAAAACACGTTGGCTAAGCTCATAAACATGTATTAACAAAGTGTTTGCTGGCAATCCTATATCCACTGACAACATGGAAACATGCCTTTATTTTCTTTGCAAGTCAAAACACGTTGGCTAAGCTAAGAAACATGTATTAACAAAGTGTTCGCTGGCAATCCTATATCCACTGACAACATGGAAGCATGCCTTTATTTTGTTTGCAAGTCAAAACACATTGGCTAAGTTAAGAAACATGTATTAACAAAGTGTTCGCTGGCAACCCTATATCCAGTGACATCACGGAAACATGCATGGCCCCACTAAACTGAATGAGGCTTACTTCTTCAGAGACATGTATTTGCGCACTGTGAAACCAGTGTGGAGTAATAGTCTGAGTGTTGGAATAGGGCTCTGGGAGACCAGGGCTCAAATCCTTACTCAGCCACGGAAACCCACTGAGTGATGTTGGGCAAGTCACACTCTCTAAGTCTCAGCCAATCTTGCCCTGCCTCACTGGGTTTTAAAAGTATAGTGTCTAGATCAAGAGAAGTAATACAGTAGTGCCACTCTATTCTGCTCTGGTCAGGCCCCACCTGGAATATTGTGTCCAGTTCTGGGCACCACAATTCAAAAAGGACATTGAGAAACTGGAGCCATGTGTCCAAAGGAGGGTGATTAAAATGGTGAAGGGTCTGGAAACCATGAAGCCCTATGAGGAACGCCTTAAGGAGCTGGGGATGTTTAGCCTAAAGAAGAGAAGGTTAATGGGTAATATGATAGCCCTGTTTAAATATTTGAAGAGATGGCATATTGAGGAGGGAACAAGCTTGTTTTCTGCTGCTCCAGAGAACAGGACCCAGAACAATGGATGTAAGCTGCAGGAACAGAGATTCCACCTCAACATTAGGAGGAACTTCCTGACAGTAAGGGCTGGTCGACAGTGGAACAAACTCCTTCGGAGTGCAGTGGAGTCTCCTTCCTTGGAGGTCTTTAAGCAGAGGCTGGATGGCCATCTGTCAGGGATGCTTTGACTGAGAGTTCCTGCATGGCAGAATAGGGTTGGACTGGATGCCCTTGCGGTCTCTTCCAACTGTACGATTCTATGATTTAAATTCAGTTTTTAACTTGTGTTTTTAACCTTGTTTTTGCCTTCTTTTGTTCTGCATCCCTCTTTTACCTGTGCTGGTCTACGAACTGTAATAAAGATGAACTGAACTGAACTCAAGTCTCAGAGGAAAGCATTGGGATACCTTCACTGAAAAAAACCTTGCAAAGACAACCCTATGATAGGTTTGCCTAACCATTGCACCATCCCTTCAACTGAAGGAGGACTCACCAGCAATTTCAAACTCGTCCGGCATCTCTGTGCACAGTTTCTGCATGGCTATGTCGGCGATTGGCCCCAGGATCACCACCGGACGCTTAAAGGTTGCTGGAAGAAAGACAAACTGTTGCTGTGAATTGTTTGCAGCATTCTTGTTGAATCACCCCATATTTGTAGTCTCTTAAATTATTATTGTTAATAATAATAATAATAATAATAATAAATATTATTATTAATAAATTATTATTAAAATAATAATAATAATAATAATAAACTATTATTACTATTATATTTAAATTATTATTGAAAAATAATCTGATATACAAAAGACTGAAGATTATTATTATTATTATTATTATTATTATTGTCTTAAACTGAATTTATTGTATGTCACCATGAGATGTTCAGGAATAGAGAAGGAATATATGGTAAGCTTTGAAAAAAACACACACAATTAAACAAAATAATTTTTAAAAATAAATAAAATAATGAAATAATAATAATAAAATAAAATATTTTGTAGAGAAGCATTTTGTAGAGAAGCGGGATATAAATAATAATAATAGTTGTTGTTGTTGTTGTTGTTATTATTATTATTACATAAAACTCCTGGTGTGCATTTTGCTTCCTTCACACACTAGGATTGCCAAGTGAAATAAGTAATAGGACTTCTGTACCTTTTAATGGTTGTGTAGAAGAGGAAATTTCAGCCGCTGCTGCTTGTTACCCGACAAGTCACCCCTGCCAAAATTCCTTCTTCTACACAGCTATTAAAAGGCACAGGAGCAGTGTCCTTTATTATCACTTGGCAACCCTACCCCACACTCTGCTGTACACAGACTTAACTCACTTCTGGAACTCATTACTGGGAGATATGGGGATGGCCTCTGGCTTTAAAATGGGTTGGGACCATTCCACAGAGTAGGAAAAGTCAGTCAATCAGGTAATATTAATCATCGTGGCTATTTGCCATGATGACGGCTGCATGAAACCTCAAGTTTCCCGGGAAGTCTATCTCATGACTATGAGATGCTGAGGTTGAAGAACAAGGAAGGCGCCACTGCGCTCACATGCTGCTTGCATCCAAAATGGAGCGCTAGACTTGATCGTCCTACCCAACAGGTCCCTTCTAGCATAGGCCTATGAAGATAGCAAAAAGTGGATCCTCCATGTACAGGGCAAGTCTATCTCAAATAATGAAGTCATGGGTGACAATTCATTTAATGTAATTTCAATACCATTTTCCTCTCATTATGGGTTGTTTCATCCCTGTTCCCATGCCATCTGGCTATACTAGAAAAAGAAGATCAGTTGTTCCACCAGCCATGCCGAAAACCCACTTCTTTTATCCTCCTTTGTCAACCATTCCTCCTTTAATGATAAAATACCTTTCCCATACAATGGCAGTCTATCTCAGCTCACTACATCCTGGAGACATGGAACTGTTGCCTAACACCCCCTGGTTGAGCTCAAAAGAAGGAATGACAGAGTTATAGAGTTTGAGGTAACCCTAAAGGCCATGTAGTCCAACCCCCTTCCATGCAGGAATCTACATCCCAAGTGGCCCCAAACAAACACTACAAAGCTGGCAGGGCATGATGGTTGCCACACAATTCATGCTGCCAGGTCACGATGGCACATACACAAATTCCACAATGAATTCCCCACCTTCCTTGAGCATGACTCTTTCGTAAGGTGGATAGTGGCCTTGTTTGGTGAGGGCTGATAGGTCTTCACGGCTCTTCCGCAGATTGCGTTTGGCCCCTCTCAGTCCGCGCAGCTTCCAAAACTCGGCACGCGCACCGGAGGAACCGGAGGTGCCTGAGGTGGCTTTGAGGACCGATTCAAGGCTGGCGATTTGTTCTGCCCTAGGAATTACAAGGATCACAGAGTTGAAAGGGAACGCAACTCCAAACCCTCACCATGCAGGAATACACAACTACAGCACTTCTGGAAAGTGTACCTCCAACCTCTGCTCAAATATCTCCAAAGATGGAGAGTCTACTACCCTCCAAGGCTGTCTGTTTACATTGTCAAACAGTTTTTACAGTTAAGAAATTCTTCCTAATGCTTAGATGGAGTATCTTTTCTTGCAATGTGAATCCACTGGTTCGTTTACTAATCTCTGGAGCAGCATAAAACACACTTGCTTCAACAAATGTCCTTTTAGAGGGCCATCATGTCACCTCTCAGGTTTCTCTTCTCCAAACTAAAGAAACCAAATGGATCTGTCCTATAGAATCCTGGGACTGGAAATTGATGGAGGGGCATTGAGAATTCTCAGCCAGAGAGCTCTAGTTCCTTCCCCAACTACAAACTCCTGAAGCCCTCCTGTGACAGCTCCAATTATCCAGCATGGACATGGGTCTAACAGACAAGCATTCAGCCTTACTTCTCCAAACAACGCATCTTTGTCATCATGCTGACAACGTTATTGGGACATTCATTCTCTCGGTCTTTCTTGACCTACCTTGTAGGGTTATTGTGATGATAAATTGTAGTGGGGAAAAGGAGAGTATTCTATGCCACCTTGGAGGAGAGGTACATCAGAATGTAAATGTGATTAGTTAGAATTCTATACTGCGTACCCTCCAACTATTCTGATTCGGCAGGGACAGTCCTGAACAATGCTCTGCCATTTCACTTTTTCTGCAGCTTTTAAAATGTCCTGGTTTCTCTCTCCTCCTCACACTTTCTCCTTTTGCAATTGGAGAAACTGAAGCTGCCTTCAATTTCTCCAAACTAAGTTCAAAGTCCAAACATAGTTGCACTCAAGTAACTAAGGAGTTTATTACACTGGAGGAATTTCTCTTAATGAAAAGAAAGTGGGGCCAGAACGCATTCATGTGAATTTGCTAATTCAGCAAATTTACGTGAATTCGAATTGCATTCGAACTGACTTCCCATTGCCCGAAATTGTGTGTAGTGGTCTATCACGCAATAACGTGAAACTCCATGATTGCACTTGGACTGACCTCCCATTGCCCAAAATTGCATGTGGTAGTCTATCATGCAATAACATGAAACCCCATGATTGCTTTCGGATTGCCATTGGATTATACTTCTAATTTCCCTTGTCTGATAACGTCCATAGTCTGGGGGAGAAGAGAGGAGGTGGCAGAATCATGCCATAACCCAGGAAGCTCAGGGAAACCAACATGTTACAGCTCCTCCTGACTATCCTGTTCTTTTGCCATCTTGACTACACTGGTGTAGCATGGCCCCACATGTCGTGACCTTCATCTGTGAAATGTTAGAGAATATAGTGCTAGCATGCACATGCAATGTATTCTCTCTCTCATGTACAAACGCACACACCATACCTGCTCTTGTTTGGGACGATGCCCTTGTCCATTTCTTGGAGCTCCTTGCCCATCCGGATGGCAAGCCAGCTCCCCAGTTTGCCACGGTACATCGTATCCACCACATGGAAGACCTCCCCACGGGTGAAGCTCAACCCAGAAGGTGTGTCCTTCTCAAAATCAAAATGGGTGCGGATGTAGAAGGAATCTCCTACGTTGGACTTGACCATCTTCATGTAGACTGGAAAGGAGGAAAGAGAGAGGGAGATCAGATGACACAATCCCAGGGCCTGAAACACAAGCCTCTCCTAATGGAGCCACAGCAGACAGAGAGGAAAGGAAAAGGGAAGAAAGAATAGTAGCTACAAGTGGGAGAAAGGGGGATTTTTAAAATATATATATATTAAAGGCTATTAAGAAGAGAAAAGAAGGAAGAATTAAATGCCTAATGCTAGGCAATTGGAAAGGCATCACAGAGGGAAAAGGGCCATAAGCAGATGGAAAGGTTTCTTGTTGTGTGCCTTCAAGCCGTTTCCAACTTCTAGAAACCCCAAAGAGACCCTATTATGGGGTTTTCTTGGCAAGTTTCTTCAGAGGGGGTTTGCCATTGTCATCCAAGTAAAGGTAACCAGAGAACAAGCAGGAGCAACAAGAAAGAGGTCTGTGCTGGGCAAAGGCAGGAAGAAGACCTGGTTTCTAGGATGGCTGGAGGAGAGGAGTCGCAAAGTCTGTTTGTTTTTGGCTATCGCAAGACCTCTGTTTTTCTTCCTGTCTCTTTGACGGTGATGAAGAATCCTCAAGTTGTTTCCTTTCACCAATCCAGAGAATGACAGAGAGACAGTGACAGAGTGACAGAGGAAATTATCAGACAGTGGTGAAAGGCTGGGAGTAAAAGGCATACTCCCAGCAAAGTTGAGCAATCCTGTGAAAGATTTTCAGACACATTGTGCTTATCCAGGATTTAATAATAATAATACTTTATTCTTATATACCGCTATTCCTTTTTCAAGATCATAGTGGTGTACATGTTAAAAGACAGTATAAAAACAGCAAAAAACAGCGTTAAAACATCAAATAATCTAAAAACAGATAATAAAACATCAACTCATGGGGGGAAAGCTTGAGGGAAAAGGAAAGTTTTTAGCATCCTCTTAAATCCATCAAGGGATGAGGCTGTGCGGAGCTCGTCGGGCAGGGTATTCCATAATCTGGGGGCTGAGATTGAAAATGCCCTCTGTGTTGCACTATAATGAGCACTTGGAATAGACAAAAGATGTTTCCCACCCGACCTGAGAGTGCGGGGCGGATTGTATGGGGAGAGGCGGTCCTCCAAGTACCCTGAAGATCCAGGAATGCTCCAACAACAAACCATTCACGGGGAAGTCCTGGGAATGGTTTGTTGCTGGAGCATTCCTGGATCTTCATGGGTTAAGTCCTGGATAAGCACAACGTCATCTGAAAATCTTTGGTGTGATCGCACGACTTTCCCCAATTTCCTCCCGTCTGATAATTTCCAGAGATAGAGTGATGGAAAGTGATACATGAAGACTGACAGAGTGATAGCTAGCATGATAGAGTGACTGATATATAGACAGATAATACAGTGATAGAGATAATAGAGTGATAGTGACAGATAGACTGATACAGATAGACAGACATAGACAAACAGTGATTGGTAGCAATAGAGTGATAACACTGACCGAGAAAGAATGATAGATGACAGTGATGGAGTATGTGATAGAGTAACAGAAAGACATAGTGACAGAGAGAGAGATAATACAGTGATAGAGTGACAGAAATAGACAAGAGTGACTGTGTGTGTGAAAGACAG
>NC_056528.1:26838994-26866209 GCF_019175285.1 Sceloporus undulatus
GGAAGGAAGGAAGGAAGGAAGGAAGGAAGGAAGGAAGGAAGGAAGGAAGGACTGGACAGATGAAGGCTTTTTTGTGGGAATGACTTTGCCCCGTCAGCCTTTCTCTTTTTTTCCAACTATCCAAAGGGCGAGTAACTTACTGTCCTGCTTGTTTTGGACATGCAGAGTCACCTCCTCTCCCGGCGGCAGCTCCATGAGGAACTGTACAGCCTCCTCGCGAGTCATGTTATGGAAGCGTCTTTCATTGACCTGCCAGGAGGAGAACAAAGACCAAGATGCAACAACTTGCTTGCTAAAGCTCCCAAACAGCTTGGGGAAAGTTCCTTTTTCAGAATCCCCCGAGGGATTCTGTGGATGCTATAGCCCCCCAAAATGAACTTTTTCCATGTTGTGCTGCTACAATAAAAGTTTGCATACCTCTGTAGCACAGTTTCTCCATGCTCCTTCACTGAATCCATTCTGCAAATATTTATTGTTTTTACTACACGTTCCACAGATCAATGAATTAAGGCAGCATCCATGGATCTTCTCCTTGCTCCTCACTGTATCCTCCCCATCCCTGTGCAGTAAGACAGTCTGAGAAAGAGGGGCACTCCACATTCATGGCTCTCCATCTTGTTAACTCCTCTCAAGTCAACTTTGACTTATGGCTACACCATGAATGAGACAATTCCAAGACTCCCTGTCTTCCACTTGTCTGCTCAGGACCTGAAGGCTCAGGGCCATGGCCTCTCTGAATGAATCCCACCATTTGGCATGTGGTCTTTCTCTCTTTTGACTGCCTTCCATTTTTCCCAGCATCATTGGCTTTTCTAATGATTCATGCTTTCTCATGATATGGCCATACGATAGCCTCACTTTAGCCATTCTGGCTTCCAGGGATAAATTTGGGCCTGATCTGCTCTAGAGTCTATTTGCTTGTTTCCTTGGCTGTCCACAGTATTCTCATCACTCTTCTCCAGCATCACATCCCAAATGAGTTGATTTTCTTTCTATCAGCTTCCTTCCCTGTCCAGCTCTCGTGGAGATGGGGAATACAGTGGCTTGAATGATCCTCACTTTGATGTTCAGAGTTACATCTTTCCATTTTAGGATACTGTCCAGTTCCTCCATAGCTGGCCTTTCCATTCCTATTCTTCTAATTTCTTCGCTGTAGTCCCCATTTGGATCAAGACTTGATCCAAGATATGAGAATTCCTTGACTATTTCAATTTCCTCATTATCTTGGATGAATTTTTGCAGTTCTTCCATGGTCATTATTTTTGTTCTCTTAATGTTTAACATTAATCCTACCTTTCACTTTCCTTCTTGACGTTCTTCAGTAATTGTTCCAAGTCATTACTGGTTTTTTGCTAGCAGTATTGTATTGCCTGCATATCTTGAGTTGTTAATATTCCTTCTCCGATGTTCACTCCTCTTGACTCTGAGTCTAAGGCTGCTCTGCATATGGATAGGGTGAATGTACCAAGTGGGAACCATTCTGTTTCTCCATATTCGGTTCTGATGGCAACCTCTTGTCCAGAATACAGGTTATGCATCAGGACAATCAAATGTAGTGGCACTCCCATTTCTTTGAGAGCATCCCATAGCTTTTTGTGGTCTACGCATTCAAAAGCTTTGCTGTAATCAATGAAGCACATGTAAATTTTCTTTTGGAATTCTCTGGTGCTCTCCATTATTCATCATATGCTTGCTATTTGGTTCCTAGTGCTTCTTCCTTTCCTGAATCCAGCTTGCATCACTGGGATTTCTCACTCAATATAAGGTAGGAGTCTTTGCTGCAGAATTCCGAGCATGACTTTGCTTGCATGGGAAATTAGTGCAATGGTCTCTACCTTAACCTGCACTTTGTCCCAGTAACAACTCTGTGAAGTGATCAGACTGAGAGAGAGAATTGGCTTAAGTACATCCACTGAGATCTTTAAACAGAGGTTGGATGGCCATCTGTCAGGGATGCTTTGATTTAGATTCCCCGCATGGCAGAATGGGGTTGGACTGGATGGCCCTTGCGATCTCTTCCAACTCTATGAGTCTATCAGTTTCATAGGTCTACTGAGACTTGAACCTCTTAACTACTTAAATGACTCCAAGAAGACTCCAAAAGCAGCAATCTGGCTCTTAAATAGATGCAGGTTCCTTGCATTATTTCACATTTAAAAGCCCTCATTTTTCAAGTGGACTTTTTGGTTATCAATGGATTATGCATTTTTGGTAGTCCATGTAATTCCCAGAATGACCTGGGGAAGAAACTGGGTTCCCAAACTTTTCTGAGTTACCTACCTCAGATTTAAACAAAACCACTCCTCATTGGCAAACCTCACAAAGGTGGAATTTGAACCAAGATTCTGGGCTTAGGCAAACCACAAGTCCAATTCAGAAAAAAAAAGTTATTGTGTTCCCAGCTGCCTCTGCATACTCTTCCACATTTTGCAGATGAAAACCAGGATGTATGTGGCCAAGCAACATCAGTCAAGGTAGCAAAAGTGATTAATAAGGAAGAAGGTAAAAGCTAGAAGAGGCTGCAAGAGTTTGCCTTTGCCTGAGCTGATTGGGAAGGGCAAGATGGTGTCCTCTCTTCTCCTTCCCCTGACAAAGTGGGATGGCAGAGGGTTAACTGGAACTGTGTCTGACAAATCAGAACAGATTGCACTGTTTCTGTTTCCTAAGGAAACCCAATTATACTTCAGTCACAGAACAAGTAACAGAATCATAGAATCCTAGAGATTGAAGGGACCCCAAGGGCCAGCCAGTCCAATCCTATTCTGCCATGCAGGAACTCTCACTCAAAGCATCCCCGACAGATGGCCATCCAGCCTCTATTTAAAGACCTCCAAGGAGGGAGACTCCGCCAGAATATCCGAGGAAGGAGTATGTCCCATTGTCGAACAGTCCTTACTGTCAGGAAGTTCCTCCTAATGTTGAGCTGGAGTCTCTTTTCCTGGAGCTTGCATCCATTATTCTGGATCCTATTCTCTGGAGCTGCAGAAAACAAGCTTGCTCCCTCCTCAATATGGCATCCCTTCAAATATTTAAACAGGGCTATCATATCACCTCGTAACCTTACCTGGAGGATCTGATCACCTTCCTGGATGCCTTGGCTCTCTGCTGGGCTACCATCTTGCACACCAGCCACGAATATACCAACATCATTGCCACCGGCAAGTCTGAGCCCAATGCTCCGGGCCTTGATGAAATGGACAACTTTGGAATCTGGACTGTACCTGAAATTGGAGAAAAGGCCTAAGCACCAGGGTCTAGTGGCCTAACACTGCTTTCCAGAATATCTAGTCCATGTCTGTTGGACAAAGAGCCATGGTTCTTACCCATAATAGCCACCACTTGGAGAGACTGTAATATCCTCATGGGCATTATGGTCATTCTCTGGGACTTCCTGAGTATCTGGAAAAAAAGCAAGGCGATAATGTGAAAGGTACCTTCAGACATAGCTTTCTAATATGCCACAATTATAGCCACTAAACTGCCCACATTAACTGTCATGGCTGCATCATATGCAATCTGGGCTTTGCATATTTCACAGGTGTTTTACAGCTGAAAAGCAGAAAATGTGTGACCAAGCAGACTATAGTCAAGATGGCAAACCTTATGAATGAGGAACATACAAACCAGGAGAGATGGCAGCAATTTCCTGTGAAATGAATGCAAAATACTTTTGCACTTTGAGTCCAGTTTTCAGCAACTGATGTAAGTCAAGGATGAAGGGGGAAAGTGGAAGAGGAGAGACTGACATTTTAGTAGCAGCTGAAAAAGTGGGAGGATTAATTGGGACTATCCTAGCTAAATCAGAACAATTGTAAGGTAAGTAGTAGCTTACCCACAGGAGACATGGCTTACATGAGAATATTTTGCAAGGATTGTTCCTCAAACCTGGACAGAGGCCTGTCAAACTGAAACATGACTCCCATTTTATGTAACATGGAAAACACCAAACTAGGAACTAAACAGCAATTGTGAGACAGATGTCTAGACTGTTCCAGGTAAACCTGAAATGTGCCAAGTTGCAAGGCTAAATGAAATCATTGCTCTCCAAATAGGAATTCTATGCCCCCATCAAATTTTTAACATTGCTGTAACTTAAAACTTCAGTAGAGCAGTAAGAAATATATAGTTTATGCATCCAAAGAAAAAGCAAAGGCCAAGCAACAAACTGGACTCAAGCTGAAAGGACATTCAGCTACTGATGTGTTCAGAGGTGAAAGGAAAGTCCAAAAGTGCAAAACACATGTTATAGGAACACGGCAATATGAACATGGCAAATGTAAGAATTCTGGCTGGGAACAGTTTTCAATGCCAATAATGCTAGAAATTTAAAAGGGGTCTCATTGGGATTGTCCTTGCCTCATTGAGACAGTTGGAGGGTATAGATTTGTAGTGCTGTGGGGTACTTTGAATTCTGAATCATAGCACCCAAGGCTTTTGCAAACTGCACATGAAACTACAACACCAGAGGTGCATTCACTTGCTCTTCCTCCAACCAGATACCCACCATCTTATGCTACCAATGCCCCTCTATGCTCTATATTGGACAAACACACTTTCTCACAAACACTACTTCTCCCTCACACGCACTCAGTAATGTTCTTTATATGACTTTCTCTCAGATACGTTCATTCCTAGTCTCACACACAATTCCTCTCTCCCACGCACACAGACATGCACGCGCATACACACATACATCACACTCTTCATCTCTTTTTCACATACTCACATATGCATTTATGTGTATACTTGCATATACACAAAGAGAAGGAATATTTCTGTGTGAGAGAGAAAGTGAATGAGTATGTGTGAGTGAAAGAAAGAATGAACAGTCATAACTGAGTGTGTGAGCTTTGGGGCATGTGACTAGTATGTCTAAAATTTATACATGTGTTACATTTAGAATTTATTTAAATAAAATTGTTCTAATTTTAACAATGCTATTTCTTTATAAAATATTAAAATACAAATATACATGTGCAAATCAAAATCTGCACACTAAACAAGCTATTTTTATCCATATACTGTAATGTGTTAAGTGGGGGCACAATGTCCACATATAGATACAAAAGGGGGTCACAAGTAGGAAAGCCATGGCTCTCTGGATTGCATTTATCCATCTGAAATGCGGTCTTCCTCTTTTCCTATTGCCTTCAGCATTCCCAAAATACCATAGGATGCAGCCATGTTCAATGAAAATGCGCTTAGATGCCTAGACTCTGCCCGATTTTCTTTCTTTATCTCCTTCCTTCACAGGTGGACTAGGAACTCACCAAAAACTGGGTTTGGAGTAAATTCCTCTGTTGGCACTTGTTTCTTGCTGGAATGTCTCCTTGCTCTGGAGTGAGGAAGGTGAGGGGAAAAATTAAACCTTGTTAGGATTTAAAGATATAGGCCTGTTACAGACTGCCAAAATAAAGCTGCTTCGGGTCTCTTTGGAGGTATGCTGTTTAAATGATGCATGCATCCCAAGAATCGGGAAGCTGCACCAAAGCTGCACTCCAGTGTTTAAGAATGGAGTGTGGCTTTGGTGCGACCTCCGGACTCTTAGGACCCATGCATCATTTAAATAGCATGCCTCCAAAGAGACCCGAAGCAGCTTGATTTTGGCAGTCTGTAACAGGCCATAGCCATGTTACTCTGGAAAATCAGCATGCAAAAAGATCTTGTAACACCTTTGAGATCATGGAGTTTATCACACGAAGGAGATCGGGAGTTTATCCCGTGAATATCTCAGAAAAATCGCATCATTACGAGTAAAAGTTTCACACAACGTTGCACAAAACCCGACATTAAAGCGGTCACAAAGAAGCATTAACGCACATCTTTTTACTTTCGGGATTTCGGCGACAATGCATTTCCGATATCACTTTATTTGTGCAATTGCGTGTGATAATCATTTGCCCAAATACTCGCCATTTGTGCTTCATTTGCAGGATGCTTTAAATGCGATTTAATCTCACTTTAATGCCGAAATCAGCCCCAGTGTGATAAACTCCTAAGCGAAAGAAAGAAGTTGGCAGCATGAGCTTTTGTAGACTTCAGCCTACTTCTTCTGACATATGTTTTAAAGCGGAGACTCCAGAGTCAGACCTATATAAGTTGTTTGTGAGAACTTCAATTCAGATTCAAAACCTGATGTGTTATGGAGAGTACAGTTTTAATGATGGTCATTGGGAGTCAAAGGTAGCAAGATAGCTGTTGCCTATAGCATGGAGCAATATGCAATAAAATGTCACCAGATTTCACCAAAGGAGTGGTGTATATGGTCATTCCTCTACTACAGAAATGATTTAACTTCATAGTGTTTCGTGGATTATTCGGGCTCTGTGGCCATGTTCTGGAAGAGTTTGTTCCTGACGTTTCGCCAGCATCTGGGGCTGGCATCTTCCGAGAATGCTTGCCTGGAAATATATACTCCCAGGGTCACACAATATATATATATATATATATATATACCCAACTCCTTTCCAGGCAAGCATTCTCTGAAGATGCCAGCCACAGATGCTGGTGAAACGTCAGGAATAAACTCTTCCAGAACATGGCCACAGAACCCGAAAAACCCACAAAAAACTACGGATGCCATGAAAGCCTTCGATTTAACTTCAGTTGCAAAAATGGAAACAGTTGGAAATGGATAGCTCTATTCAGCAGATGCTCTGCAAGCAAAAAGAAATGGGCAGGAAACTAATCAAATAAATTACTCAATAAGGAGGAGACAGAAGGTCGAGGAATAACTGCAGAGGTGAAGGAAAGGTTCAAGAGTAAGATGTCCAAGGAGACGGCTTACGAGGGAGAATTCCTGCGCGGAGATTCGGGTGAGCGTGGACTGCTCTCTGCCGGTGGTGGAGGTGAGATGTCAGAACCAAGATCGGAGATGTCTGGCAGAGGAGGGAGCAAAAAGAGAGGGACAGCTTCTTAGTATGGCAACCCTCCATTTTGGGAAAGACGGATCTAAATCCAGTCCATGTTGGGCTTGCTAGGGCCAGCTCAAGGTAAAAAAAACAAAATGGCATCTCCTCTCCCAAAGGAGTGGTGTATACGGTCATCTCTCTCTCTCTCTTTTTTATCTATACAGTCGGCCCTTCTTATACACTGATTTTTTTATACACGGATTCAAGCATCCACGGTTTGCAAATGTTCAAAAAAAGTATAAATTTCAAATATCAAACCTTGATTTACATTTTTTATAAGGGACACCATTTTGCTATCTCACTATATTTAATGGGACTTGAGCATCCACAGATTTTGGATCTTGGAACCAAACCCCAGTGGATAACAAGGGTCCACTGTAAATGTTTATTGAATATTAAAAACATACACTCTAAGTATGAAACCTTACATTCAATTGTCTCCTCTACATCAAATGTACAACAAATGGGCTTCTCCACATAAATTTGTAAAGAGGGTATTTATGTATACTTTAAAATGGTATACATAAATACATCCATATATATGCACCTATACAGTTACACTTATACACCTATCATATATATTCCTATATATATTTAGCTGCATACTTCCCTATTTATACCCATAGGAACAAGTGGCTATACCAACAAAAGAGGTCACTTACTAATGGTTGATAGGTATTTATTAACTTTCTTAACTTATAACATCCCATTACTGCATTCTTTATACCATCTTTCCTGCGTTTCCCTTCCCAGTTTCCTCCTAATCTGTTATTCCACTCAACCTCTTTTCCATCTCACTCCATGCCTATACAGTCATTTCTCTACTGCTCCTCAGGCTGAGAAAGTGTGACTAGTTCAGGGTCACCCAGTGGGTTTCATGGCCAAGCAGGAATCGAACCCTGGTCCCCAGAGTTGTAATCTAATGCTCAAACTACTATGCCATGCTGGCTCTCCTCTTATCACTACCATACCCCAAAACATGGGATTTTGGGTGTCTCCTTCAGTCTACACAGAGGACCTCAAATAGGAGGCATCCCTTATGATGAAGGATGCCTTGCAACCCTCCTCGAAAGAGGCCACTTTTCAAATAGGAAGTCAACTTGTAGCTAACGTCTTGTTTGAAAACAATGGCATCTCTTGGGTCTAAAAAGTCCTGATGTGGGGCAGAAATGTGGCTATACTGTCCCCATGTTCCCAAGGGAGCATGGGAAGGCCTTTGGGACAGGCACCCCACAAAAAGTGAAGGAGAACTGGCTGGAGCCCTGAAAAATATCCGCAGGTTATGCACATGGCCTAACGTCTCCAAATGCATTCTTTCCACCCTGTATGCTCACCGTCCAAGTGGGAACTTTCGCTCTCGCTGTCTCTCACTTCGGGGATATTGACCAAGAACTGGTTGTTATCCCGTAAGACATACAGGGTGAGTTGTCCTTCAGACTGCTCTATCAACTGCCGTGTCTCGGCAAGAGACATATTCTCACTGGCCACACCATTGATCTGCAAGAGACAGAGAGAGACTGTGGTTAGAGTGATTAAATTGGAAGATCTGGGTTTAATTCCCACTCACTGAGCCATTAAATTCTATGGGTGACCAGTTTCTTTCCCCACCTGAATTGCTGGACAAGGTTGCTGTGCCAACTAGAGCTCAGAAAGTGATTCTTTAACACAATTCACTCCTATTACCCATTGTGGTGCTGCAAAAGTAACTTCTTTGATGTTGCAATTGGGCTTTACTACTCAGAGTGTTTAAACTGTTGTGTGTTGCCTTTTTGTTGTGTTATTTTAAGAAAATATACCCACCGATCAGCGAGAATGGTCTAAACCTTGGAGAACGTTGTGTCAAATTTCTCTACAATGCCCTCAAAAGTAACTTTTAAAAGTTAGAAAATATTACTTGCTATATCAGAGGTGCTGATTTTTGTCGCCCACCAAGTGTGGCCCCCAGAATTTTATTTTAATTCATCTATTTTTAATGGACAGAATTCACTAAAGCTCCCAGAAACCTCAGATTAACCAAGGTTTAGGAATTCTGAGGGCTGCAGTCCAAATTATGGAAGACCAAAGTTTGAGAACTACTGCTCTTTGGGCATGTTCATCCTTTTTAAGATTTTGAAACCTTCCGTCGTGTACCTTTCCTTCCAAACCAGAAAAGATAGTTATACCCAGGATGTAATTTTACTCCCACTCATTGCATTATATTTGAAATGCAACTACGTTTGTTGTTGCTGTATGCCTTCAGGTCAATTCTGGCTTATGGCGATCCTAAGGCAACCCTATCATGGGGTTTTCTTGGCAATATCCATTCATTACTATTGCCTTCCCCTGAGGCTGAGAGCGTGTGACTTGCCCAAGGTCAGCCGGGGGTTTCATGGCTGAATGGCGACTCGAACCCTAGTTTCCAGAGTCATAGTCCAGCAATGAAACTATTGTGCCATGCTGGCTTTCAGCTATGTTGCACTCTTGCTGAAACCATGACAAAATAGAATGATTACAGGTGACACATTAAACACATTAATGCCAATGTGTTACTCCCAAGATCAAGTGAGGAAAAGGTATGGAAAACCCACATTGACCTCCTTAGAAGAAAAAGTAGGAGAGAAATGTAATACCTGAGACATACCAATGGATCTTGGAAGACAGATTTGGGGAATTCCTGCTCAATTTCACTCTTTGACAATGTCCAAGGGATTGGTGGGGAAAAACAGCTCTGTTACTTGTTCTAGCCCCCCAGTTCCCTTCCTCTGCTCCCATATTCACCTTCAATATGAGGTCCCCTTCCCGCAGGTTGTTGTCTCCGGCTGCCAGCCCCGTGTCCGCAATGTGTTTGATAAAGATCTGGCTCCCCAGCTTCAAGCCATACTCTGGTTTTCGGGGGTCAGGAGGGAAGAACATAAAGAGAGAAACAAAGTCAATCAGTCAGTGAAAGCAATCAGAGTTTTTTGCCGCTCAAGTTTGTAAGGGATCCAGTGTGGCATAATGGTTTGAGTGTTGGTCTGAAGACCAGGGTTTGATTCCCAGCTTAGGCATGAAACCCACCTTGGGCAAGTCACAGTCTCTCAGCCTCAGGGGAAGGCAATGGCAAACCTTCTCTGGGCAAATCTTGCCAGGTAAACCCCATGATAGGTTTGCTTTAGGGTCGGAAACAACTTGAAGGCACTGGTCTCCAGAATCATAGTCCAACACTCGAACCACTACACCATGTGGGCTCTTGTAAAAGGCTTTTCACTTTAGGGTCTAACTGATTTCATTCAATTTTTCAATTGTCTTTTAACCTGTTTCAGTTGGTTTTAAACAGTATTGGTTCTCACTCATCCAGTTGTTTCAAACACTTTCGATCTGTCTGAAGAATTGTTATGGCTTCATATTGGGTACGCTGATTTTATTTTACATTTCCCTGCTATCTTTAGCTATTGGGCAAGATAGAAGGTGTGCTGTGATTTGTCAGTTTGCTGATACTGGCTTTTAAAGCTTTATTGATTGAGTCAAGTTTGCACCAGTATGACTTGAAGCAGTAGCCTTCCTTCGGGGGAAACTAATGAAACAAACTCAACAAGGATTTTGGTGGCTCAGGAAAATTACATTGAATTACACAGCCAGGGTCATAGTGGTTAGAATAGGGGTGGGTAAAGAACTGTCCATAGGACACATGTGGTCCTCAACCCTTTTTTTCCCCCCAAGGCCTCCAAGCTCCCCAATTAAAAACCAAACTGGGAGCATTGAAAAACCCGGGGTGTGCCTTCATGAAACCATACCTTCTGACATTTCACAGACTAAAACAGGGATGTGTGCAGCCAAGCAACATCAGAGTGTGGTCAAGATGGCAAAAGTTATGAATGAGGAAGGAAGAAGAGAGACCTTAGGAGAGGCTGCAACAGTCTGCTTTTGCCTAAACCTACTGGCAAAGCCAACTCTTCCCCACTTTCCCCTGCTGCATTCATGGAATGCAAACTACATTTGCACTTTGCAAACTTAGTTTGCAGCAATCAGAGTAAGCTGAGAGAAAAAAGGGTATTTGGAGAGAGAAACAAGGATGTATAAAAAGCAATGGGGTGCCAGAGGATCCATCAGGATGGTCCCCGCCAAGACAAGACAGCTGGGGATGGTGTTGTCGTCTGGCATGCCAGCACTAAAAATAAGTTCAAGGCAGTGAGGAAAGGCAGGGCATAAGTACATTTTTTAAATGCAAGGGAATAAAGGATTAAGCAATGCACCTAAATGCTGAGAATGGTCCACAAACGATAGCTTGGGTTTGAGGAGAGAAAAATGCACCAAGGGCAGTTAAAGGGAAAGTCTGCATTTAGAACAAAACACAACCCCTTCTGGTAGGCTCATGCAGCTTATTTTAAATTATGATTTTTAAAGTACTGATTGATTGGAACATGTAAAACTTTATATACTCTTTTAAGTGAGTTTGTGTGTTTAATCTGTTGTTATTATTAGAGGAGCGAGCACTCACCTTCATTCTCTTTGCTTTTCGTAAGAACCGTGCGGACGGGTTTCGTTGGCACATCTTGCTTCGGCAGCCTCTTGAACCCAGACATCAATGCCAGCCCTCCGGCGTTCCCTCTGGGGCCATAGCCATTGGTGAATGGGCGCCTGTCAGATCCACTATCGTGGCTCCATCTGCGGAGGCCCCTGTCTTGGCTCCTCCTCTGGTTCCTGACTGGTTGCCTGTGGGGGGCATCTTCCTGGTCTCGGTAATGCCCAGAGCTCCGCTCACTGGACGAGTCCCCATCATAGCCTCGATTGTGATCTGCCTCTGCCTGGCGCTGCCCGTAGCCGCCGGGCCTGCTCCCCAAATACGGTTCGCCGCCCCGATAACTGTCCTCATCCGAATCCTTGTTCCGGCCCTCAGAGGAGTGTGAAGCAGGGCTGGAGAGAGGGACGCCTTTGGGTGGGCTGGATTTAGAGACTGGGAGATGGACTTTCCGGGGTCTCTTCACTGTCTGCCAGTACAGAAAAAAACTGGGTCAAGGAGCCAACCTTACCTGGAAGCACTTGATCAAGAAATTCAAAATAAAGGACCAAAAATGCACCCCAAGGATAGGATTAACGTGGCCCATGGCTCACATACGATCCTTCTGAGTCCTTGGAAATTTCAGTGACACACACAAAGGCACTGGCAAGCCCCACTCCTATCACTTTTCATTTGAAAAATATGATTTTCTAGGTAAAAATGGCCATTTTAAAGGTTTGGGGGTACCTGCAAACCATCAAAACAGCAACAGGAAGTGAAATGTCATGCTTCTTGTCAGCTAAATGGTGGTGGCAAAATGCTTGCCAAAAAAACCCCACGTCAACATGGACCTTCAGACTCCAGAGCATTCCTATTCTGATGTACACAAAGAAGATGCAAATTAAATAGGGAAATGCATTCTTGCCATTTGTAAAATGCTGGAGGGTATCCAAACAGGATCTTGGCCCCTTGAATTAATCACAGTTTCCATTCATCCGAACTAGAATAATGGCCACCAGTTTGGAACAAGGCAGGATAGCCAGTCAATCAACTTGCAACCCTGGTTCCAAATGTCATGGCTTTCCCCAAATCCAGAGATTATCCTTTCCTGATTTGAATGAACTTGGAATTTATGATAATTAATTAGCATCTTCCTGTTTTAATGAAAGGGAAAGCTTTATTAAGTTTTCATAAGCTGAGATAGAATCACTCTCTCCAGAGCCTTGGAGTTATTTTCACAGATATACAGCCAGTCCTGCGGTCCCAAGCAATTTGAGTACAGTCGGACCTCCATATTCACGGGGATCCGTTTTGGACCCCTCTGCGGAAAATCCGCGCATGCTCAAATCCCACTGAAGGTAATGGCGGCATGGCACGTGTGTGCTGCCATTGGCTAACATGGGGGCTTGCTGTCCACGGATGGTTAAATTCGCGGATGGCAAATCCACCGATAAAGAGGGCAGACTGTGTGGCAAGCTATTCTGTGACATCAGAGAAAGTAGTCTAAAAAGAGAGGGAGAAATAGGGCACTGAAAGGAAGATGCTTCTTCCTCAGCCAGTGCTTGACACCTGCCACTTTGTATATACAATGGGCCCTTGAGATTGGTTCTAGGACCCCTGTGGATACCAAAATCCATGGATGCTCAAATCCCATTATATGCAAAGGCATAGTAAAATGGTGTCCCGTATATATAATGGCAAAATCAATGTGTTGCTTTTTGGAATTTATATATTTTAAAAATGTTTTCAAGCTGTGTATGCTTGACTCCATGCATAGAAACAAAGGGCCAGCTGAGTGCACACTCACAATATTGGCGACCCGGCCACAGCTTTTCAGTGTCTGGATGGCGAAAGAGGAAGAAACGTTGTCCATGGAGAGGCCGTTGACCATGGCAATTTTGTCCCGGGTCCTACCAAAAGAAAAAGCAGAAAGAGGAGTGAGATCACAAAGTGGAGAATATGTGATGACAGAGCCAAGCTCACAGGGTTGAAGCATTCAGACTTTTTGATGGGCAACGGGACATGATTCACCCCATCCCCATAAAGCATCCGTCTCTTTATTTACATCCCACCTTTATCCCAAAATTAGGTCCAAGGCAGCTTACCAAAAGACAGACAATACAATATAAACACAAGTATAGTCAGCCCTCCATATCCACTGATTTTTTTTATCCATGGATTCAATCTGAAAATCTTGTTAAAAATAGAAATCCCCAAAAGCAAAACTTGGTTTTGCCATTTTATATAACGGACACCATTTTACTTTGTATTTACATTGTATTTAATGGGACAAGGATTTTGGGGTGTCCTGGAACCCAACCCAATCCTTGGCCCAGAGGATGGCAATGGCAAACCTTCTTTGAAGAAACTTGCCAAGAAAACCCCATGATAGGTTCACCATAAGTGAGAAACAACTTGAAGGCACACAACAAGAAGAGATGGTGTTGAGGAAAACTTCCCGTGTCTTCTAGATTCGAAGGGGAGGGAGGGTTGTCATTGAGAATGAAGAACTCTCCCCCATCCTTTGAAAAAGATCTTGCCACAAAAATCTCATTATTAGAGTCACCATGAGTCCAAAATGACTTGAAAGCACACAACAAAAATATGTCTTTTTACTTCAATGTATGTGTTCCGATCTGAGAATTGTATGGTCTACTAATACAGATGATTGATTGACTCCAGAGCTACTCACTGCAGTCGGCCATCAGCTGGTCCTCCCGGGACAACGTCCGAAACGATAATCGAGACATCCCTGTCGATGCTGCTTGGACGATCTCGGCCCCCCGAGATGGCAATGCCAAAACCTTTTCGAGGATCCTGCGTTGAAGGCAAAAAGGTGAGTAGTCACTCTTTTTTTTCTTGTCATTCACACACACACACACATTAAAATAGAATTATCCATTAAACTCCCCCCCTCCAATTTCTCAAATGTCCTCCAATTCAATGAGAGAGGAAGGAAAGGACAGGAGGAAGATCCCACTAGGGCACATTACTCACTCGATTTAGGGTTATTGTGTACTGCTCCCAGATCACCATTTCCTCCATTTCAGCAACCTAGAAGAAAAACAAACAGGGTAACAGTTATAGAACAATTTGGAAAATCTGATTATATACTATGCTTTCCCATCGGATTTGGTATAGAGATGTTTAAGACCCCCCTCTCTCTAAGTATGTTGGTAAGGAACTAACAGGGATGTATAATTCAGTATTAGTATTTTATTGACTGTTCAATTGCATTGTATTATTTTAATGATGTAATCCTGCTTCGATCCTTGGAAGAGGCGGGACATATAAATAAATATTATTATTATTATTATTATTATTATTATTATATCATAGAATGAGCTACACAATCAGGCCAACAATGTCTAGTTGAACATGTTGTTCTTATGATTACAACTGTATCACAAAAGCATAGATCTGGAAGAGACCCCAAGGGCCATGGAGTCTAACCCTCTGTTATAAAGGAACACACACAGCTAAACCACTCCTGAGAGTTAGCTATGCAAAGTCTGTTTAAAGACCTCCAAAGGAGGAAAGTCCATCGCCCTCCAAGGCAGTCCATTCCACTATTGAACTGCACTTACAGTCAAGACGTTCTTTCTAATGTTTCGGTGCAATTTCTTTTCTTGTCGTTCGTATCCATTGGTTGGAGTCCTACTCTTTACAGAACCAGAAAACCAACTTGCTCCGTCTTCCGCATGAGATCCCTTCAGATACTGAAGGATGGCTTCCATGTCACCTCTCAGTCTTCTCTTCTCAAGCGACAACATAGCAAACTCCCCAAGATGTTCCTGATACACCGTGGTTTCTAAACCACTGACCACGTCTCATGTTCCCGTCACTGATACGAGGGGTGGCACATAGCCATCCTAAACAGTAGCCACTGTTGGCGGGTTGGACTGGATGGCACTTCTCTTCCAACTTTATGATTCTATTAATTTATTTAACCCTCCTAACAGCTAGCCATTAACTTGGCAGCCACTGTCACACTTTGTGGCTTTAAATTCCACAGTTAAACTCTGCTCTATAGGAAAAAAGTCCTGTTTTTTAATCTCTCCTGATTCCTGAATCTCTTGCCAGCTTTGTTGGATTGGATTTGAGAATTATTTGAGGGAGAAACGCTTCTCCCTATATATATATATATATTCTGCACACTCTCAACACCGCAATCCTGTTTCCTCTTACAGTCCTCTTTCACATTTGCAGCTTTGTGGATTCATTTGCCGTTTTGATGAATATGTATCGGAGGTCCCAATGCGTTATCACTGGGGTGGCCTTCACTATTCCCCAAGACATTTAAGAGGGATTTGTGGCTTTCCATGGACCCATAGTAGTGTAGTGGTTTGAGCATTGGACTATGACTCTGGAGACCAGGGTTCGAATCCATGCTCAAGCCATGTAAACCTAGGTGAACTTGGGCAAGCCACACTTTCTCAGCGTCAGAGGATGGCAGTGACAAACCTCCTCTGAAGAAGCTTGCCAAGAAAACCCCATAAACTGGAAGCGACTTGAAGGCACACAACAATGACAATGATGGTTGTTCCTAAGCCACTAGTGGCAGTCTTCGGGTTCCATAACTGTAGGATGATGAATCTGTACTATGCTGAAGTCTGAACATTGAGACTTGTCAAGATGTTGAATCCTTTCCCCAAAATAGGTTCAGCACTCTGCACTGCTCCTTTAAAGTGGATTACCTGCCCCATTAACATGGGACCCACCAGCCAACTTTCAACCCATTCTGGTACAGTACTGTATTTTGTTGCCATTCTAGGCTTATTACCCAAACGCATTTGCTTGTTTTGTTTTTCAAATTCTCAGCATTTTAGACAGAATGGTTTTCTTTTGGAGATTAACTTATCAGTAGAAGAGCAGTATAGAAATCTTTCCACTCAAATGCTGAAAAAGCTTAAAGCAAACTTTTTTGCATACAGATTCCTGCAAAGAAACAAAGGAAGGCACTTGTGGATCCATCCAACCATCCCTCTGGAAAAGGTAGGCTGCTTTGAGTGGTGCATTCATGGAAATAATCCAAAGAGCATTTGAAAATTTAACAGTATAGTAGGCCCTTGGTATTTGCTAGGATTTGGTTCCAGGACTCCCCATGTATATCCAAATCATGCTCAAGTCCCATTAAATGCAATGGCATAGTAAAATGATGTCCTTTACATACAATGGCAAAAAACAAGCTCTGCTTTTTGGAATTTATATATACAGATGTTTAAATATTTCCAAACCATGGATGGGTGAACCTGTGGATACGAAATCCACAGATAATACGGAGGGCGGACTGTATTTGCTGCAAGCAACGTTGCTGCCAGACAAGGATCCACACATTGCATGACTCTCTGCCACAGCCTTCCACTAAAAAGTGATGGATGAGCTGCGTCACTGTTGATCTCATTTAAAAGGAAAACCTTAAGAGAATTGGTGCTTCAACCTATCTGGGATGGGACTTTTGGAGACACTGTTTGACAGCAATGGAAGAACCATGGGCCTGATCTGGTCTTCCTGGTTGTCCCAGAAGGCCACATTCTTTCTCAATGGTCACATCCATCCAGACAACCCCAGATATAAAATAATAATATTAATTATTATCATAATTATAATGATTATTATTATTATTGCCAAGCCATGAAGCCCACTGGTGACCTTGGACAAGTCATACTTTCTCAGCCTCGGGGAAGGCAAAGGCAAACCTCCTCCGAACAAATCTGGCCATGAAAACTCCATGTTAGGGTAGCCTTAGGGATGCCATAAATTGGAAACAATTGAAAGCACACAACAACAAAACCCAGACATTTTCATCTTCTGAAATGAAGCCGGCTGTCTTTACCACCCACTAAAACGCACCCCGTCCCCAAATCATCTCTGAAACTGAATTCAGAACAGCATTCAGGCCGAAGGACATTCTTTAGCCCTAAAATTGCAAAAACTTGCACTTATCTGTGTGGCAAGATACACATACCCTGAGGGTGCCAGTGGAGCGATAAGAAAAGAAATACATGTTCTCAGTTAAGTACGCTGGAATTAAGCAAGGAGGGGGTAAAAACCCACTTCAGGTCACAATTGCTTCAGACCTTGGCTTTCTCCCCAGATTCCTGCAGAACAGTTTCATAAAAAGCCATCTGCATACCGCAAAGGAAAATACTCCCAGAGCAGTCCTTCAACTAAAACAAAGTTATCTTTGGTTCCAACCTTGCATACCGCTGCCCTCCTACACCACTGAATACTCTGTTTGTTGGGTGCCTCCAATTTGTTTCCAGCGACAGGACCTATCCCGGGGTTTTCTTGGCAAGATTTGTTCAGAGGGGGTTTGCCATTGCCATCCTTTGAGGGTGAGAGAGTGTGACGTGCTTTGGATTTCCACGGCCGAGCCGGGATTCGAACCCCGGTCTCCAGAGTCCTAGTCCAACACTCAAACCACTACGCCACCCTGGCTTTCTTGTTTCCAACTTGTGGCAACCTTAAAATCATAGAGTTGGAAGAGACCCATCCAGTCCAACCCCTTGCCATGCAGGAACTCAAAATCAAAGCACCCTCAACAGATGGCAATCTTAAGGCAACCCTATCATGGGGTTTTCTTGGCAAGAACACACCTCAACCACCACAAAATTGGAAAGCATAGGAACAAAATCTGGGCCTTTCCCATCAGTCTCGATGCACCCTACAAATGCTTAATGGTTTTTTTGTCCTGGAAACAATTCTGGGGTAATTCAGAACTGGCAGCCCTATTTCGGAGTGCTGTTGTTGCCTGTTCTGGCATGAAAGGGGGTTGAGCTATATGGCCCTTACCTTTAGGATTCGGTGTTTTAAAAGCTCCTGTCTGTGTCCATGTGAAGATCTAGTTAATCTTGCTAAGGGGAATTTCCTAGCCTGGTTGTTGAGCTGATAATGATATGTCTGTGTCCTAATTCGCTCGTCTCGGTGGGGAATCGGAGCTGAAAAAGCCCTTAATCTGTGCTCCAAAGCAACCCCAGCCAAGGGAAATCTTTCGAAGTGGATCAGGTCAGGGGGCTTTGAGACGAAAACCGCGTTCCTTTTTAGAAAATAAAGGAAGAAATTAAAATTGGCCAGGTCGGGGGAGCCGAGAAACCAACCCTTGTCCTGGCAGCAAGACAAGGCATTCCTGAAAAGAAAATCCTGCATTATAGAATTAGGTCAAAGGGTTTGGAAGGAACGCAGGGCAATGCAAAACGATAAGGGAACGCACAGGGAAAAGGGTAAAATTGGCACTTCCAAGGAGATTCTCGCTCTCATTCCTCTCTCAAGAGTTCATTAGGAAAGAGAAGCAGCTGGACATGAAAAGCAGTGCCACCCTGAAAGCGGTCTCAATTCAATTGGAGATTGTGGCTGCATCCACACTGCAGAAATAATCCGGTTTGGCACCACTTTAACTGCCATGGCTCCATGTTATGGAATTCTGGGTTGAACCTTTCTTGTTCACATGCATTTCATACACACCAGAGTAAGTTTGTTTGGGGGTTGCCCCAAAATACCTCTTAACATGGGATAATCGTTCTTGGGTTTCCCCTCTGAGTTTTCGTAAAAGATTTGCATTGTCGGCTATGCGACTAACCAACGTGAATAGACCCAGGATAAAACAAAACATGTTTTGAACATGTTTCAAATCCATCGGCATCGTCGAATCCATCTTTGTGAACTCAAAGGCTTCCAGAGCCGGCATCCGTAGTTTTTGGTGGGCTTTTCGGGTTCTAGAAGAGTTTGTTCCTGATGTTTCTCTGAAGATTCGCTGAAGATGCCAGCCACAGATAGCAGCGAAACTCTTCTGGAACATGGCCACGTAATCCGAAAAACCCACACAAAAACCATGAATCCATCTTTATTCAACATGCTGAGTTGTGTGAGCAACAGAACATGCAGATATGCGGTTCCAATATGCACAGTGCCTTAACTATAATAAAGTTATCTTAGGTCCCAGGGCAGTGCTCACAACCTTGCATACCGCTGCCCTCCTACACTATTGATAACTCTGTTTCTTGTGTGCCTTCAAGTTGTTTCCGACTCAAAAAACAACAACATCTGACCATACAATCTCTCATCAGAAAGCAAGGATTGTCCTTGCCAAACTGGGATGGATGGAGATGTGTTGCTGAAAACGCCAAGGGATTTGAACCTGGGACTTTCTGGAAGCCGTCTCTCTCAGCTTTGGCCCAAGCAAGGCCACGCAACCCAAAACAACTCGCAGCTTGAAACAACTCACCCGGGAGGCTTTCCAGCTACCTGAACTAGGGCCCAGCCAGGTGGAAAGGTAAACAGCAACTCCCAGGAGGCACAATGGGAGCAGCTGACGTAGCCGAAGGAACAAGCCCACATTCCTGGGCGTTTTACAAACGACTGAAACTATGGCTGTCCGGAAATGCTCTCTTTGTTGCCTTCCCACGGTCCGGCGTGCGGCACACCTTGCCACCTTCTCCCCTGCCTGCAAAGGCCAGCATAACCAGGTGTCCTCTTTTTCCAGGACATGCCATACCTTTCAGCCTTCTGTCCAGGAGGAATTCCAAAATGTTCTCCATTTTGAGCATGGCTAAGAAGCACAAATTTCTATTTATAGGAATGTTTCTAGCTTTTGTTTTGGAATGTTGCACATTTTTCTTTAACATCCTCCTATATTTTGCAGTGCCTTCTCCTCCTTTACGGTTAGGACATCTGGTCACCCTGGGAAAGGCGCACCCTGTTTGCAATGAGTAGGACACCCAACCCCAAACCATAGAATTATAGAGTTGGAAGGGACACCAAGGGCCATGCAGTACAACCCCATTCTGCCACGCAGGAACTCACAATCAAAGCACCCCCAGCGTCCATTTAAAGACATCCAAAGATCGAGACTCCATCACACTCTGAGGTTGTGGTTTGGTTTTTGGCAGGGACTTTGGCTGCTTTTAAACTGTGGCACAACAGACACAAAGCTCTCTTGGTGCAGCTGCAACTCATGGTAGTCTTTCCACCCAAGGAAAGACTGCAAAATAATCTGTCTGGAGACCACTTTAACTGCCGTGGCTGAATGCTATTGAATTTCGGGAACTATAGCTTGTTGTGGTACCACAGTTCTCCGGCAAAGACAGCTAAATGTTTCACAAAACTACAATTCCCAGAATCCCCATAGCGTTGAGTCATGGCAATCAAAGTGATGTCAGACTGGTTTATTTATTTCAGCGGTGTGGATGCAGCCCCAAACATGTTAGGGTTTGGAGAGATAAGAATGGAAACACAAAGTGAGATGGTTTGAACCCAAGCGCACAGGTCAAGAAGTAAGAACCAGGGGTCAATGTGTGCCCCTCTCCCTGCCCACATCAGGAAGCACATGACTACCCCCATTGTGTCCTCTGCCCATGCTCAGAGGCAAACTCACCTCCTTGCTGTTTCAAAGCTACAATTCCATGCATTTGAAGGAGCGTTAACAAAACACACAACAACCTCTCTACCACCTTAGTTTAGAAGTTTTGCACCAAAGCGGAGGCAAGAGGGCAGCTAAGCATGCCCAAATGCCCACCCACCTTCACTTAGGAGCAACCACAGTCTGTATGAATATAGTAGATATAAATACTGTATAGATGGTATACAGATAGATAAATAGATAGTAGATATACAGAACCTGGGTTAGCAAGACAGACCCCAATTGTATGCTTGTTTTGCTCCTTCAAGTCTTTTCTGACTTATGGTGATCCTCAGAGTCTTCTTGGCAAGAATGGTTTGGACATTTGCCTTCCTCTGAGGCTGAGAGAGTGTGACTTGGCCAAGGCCACCTAATGGATTTCCATAACTGAACAAGGATTTGACCCATGGTTTTCAGAGTCCTAGTCCAAAGCTCTCTCCAAACACTGTTTATTTCAATTATATTCAATTTAAATTTAAATCCACTTCAATCATAGCTTGCTTTTCTTCCAGCACGGGACCCAAAGTGGCTCATACAGCAGCGAGAAAAGCACCGCAGAGCTAAAACCCAGCGGTCAGACCATCCAAAGTTAAAAATGAAGTTGAACAACCTTTGCTATGCAAAGCAGCACTGCGCGAAAACAGTCCCGAAGCATTAAAACCATAACAAAAGCCAGCAAACACATCCACTCTTAAAAGATCCTTCTGGCAACAAACCTGTGGATTTCCACAGACCTGTGGCTCTCCAAAAGCCTGTCTAAATAAAAAGATTGCTGGTTAAGGAAAGGAGGGCAAGGCAAAAATGGGATCCCTACATTTGTGCCACTCAGGAATGATTGTTTGCGTGCTGGTCTGGAGAAATGTGTGCACACGCAACACCGGCAATGCCACTTACCTGGAATCTCACAGCCATGTTTGTTCAAAGGCTTTTAAACCTGGGCACCATCTTCTGACCTTCTTTAGTTGACAGCCCACTAGTCGAGGGGGCAAAGTGGCCTAGAAAAGGCCCTCTAGTTACAGATCCCTGAGTTGACCTGCTTCTTTCACCTGCTTCCTTGCCAAAGGGATTGGCCCTTGCCCAGCAGAGGCAGGCTGGCACCCAGCAGTGCCCTCCCTTCTCTGCCTCTGCACCACTCCTTCCTTTCCTTCTTCCTTTCTTTCCTTCCTTCCCCCTTTCTTGGCCCTCCCCTGGCCCTCTTAGCACCTGGGCCAGGTAAAACCGCCCACCTGACACACCTACACCAGGTGAGGCCAGAGGAGTCCAGTTCGGCAAACAACAGGGAAGGAGAAACACCAGAGCTCATGACAAAGGGCCCCTGTGTGGACAGCAGCAACTCCCAGAATCCCCCAACGCAGCCGGCAGCTTGGAGAAAAAGGCCTACGTTTTAACAAATTCTGCCAAAAGGGGCCAAAATTAAAATAGGTTAACGTCTTCGGGCTGCAGATAGGTTTTAATTAAATATTAATTAATTAATTAATAATATTGGCCCCATACAGACAGGCCAAAATAAAGCTGCTTCAGGACACTTTGGAGGTATGCTGTTTCAAGGATGCATGCGTCCTAAGAGGCCGGAAGCTGCGCCAAAGCCATGCTCCATTACTAAGGACTGGAGCGTAGCTTTGGCACAGCTTCCGGACTCTTAGGACACATGCATCATTTAAAAAGTATTATCTCCAAAGTGACCCAAAGCGGTCCTAAGGACTGGCGCATGGCTTTGGCGCAGCTTCCGGACTCTTAGGACACATGAAGCATTGAAACAGTATACTTCCAAAGTGACCCAAAGCAGCTATATTTTGGCCTGTCTGTATGTGCCCATTAATTCCCTCCTCCTCTTCTGCCTCCTTTCCTCATGAGAAAGCCAAGCAGCGGAGGAGCATTGCAAATGTTCACCTATCCCCATCCTCCATCCAGCCCTCTCCTCAAGAGAAAGCCAAGCTGCGGAGGAGCCTTGTAGGGCAAGTATTTGCCTGTCCTCCTCTGCTGCCTGTCCTTTTCCCCAGGAGAAAACTGAATGGTGGAGGAGCCTTGTTCAGCAAGCATTTGCCCATCCTCCTCCTCCTCTACTACTCGACCTTCTCTTCAGAGGAACGCTGAGCAGTGGAGGAGCCTTTAAATCACTCCGCATCCTTGTGGGCCACCAGAAATCCTTTGGTGGGTGGGCCGTATGCACCCCATGCGCCCCCCAGGCCATATGTTGTGCAGGACTGAGCTAGCTGGTCGCCCCTTTCTATTACTGTTCTTGCAGCACAACATCGTTTGCTTTGCTTTTAATTTTAGCAATTTGGACACAAACAGCCATCTGTATTCAGTGTTTTATGAATTTTCGCTGTATTTAGTTGTACAGTAGATCCTTACCTTATGCGGGGGATCCGTTCCGGACCCCCTGCGTAAGGCGAAAAACACATATGCTCAAGCCCTATTGAATATAATGGGGCTTGGGCACGCGTGCCATTCATTGTATTGCCACACGGCTTCAGAATAAGGTGAAAGCCGTGTATAGTGCGCCCATGCATGGAGCAGGCGCACTATATTTGTGTGTGTTTTTCTGTATCTTATGCACTTTATTTTATATATGGTTTATGACTAATAAATGATTGATTGATTGAATGAACATATTTTGCTTTGAGATTTTCTTTCTAGGCTGCTCTGGCTTGCCTTTGGTTTGAGCATCGCAGGTTAAGGTTGCAAAGGAGGAAATCATAGCATCTCTCTTTGAATGGTTGCCATGTAATGCAGCCATTGTACAGATGGCGAATACTGAGGAAAAGCCTGAATAAAGCCAGTAAGCACAAGTTGTTTTAATGTTCAGCATAACATCATTTGTCGTTGTGTGCCTTCAAGTCTTTTATATGTGCACTTGCAAATTAAGGTTCTAGTCCTCAGGGTTCTGAATAAGGTGCTGGTTTAAAATGGACTACAGGAAGCAGCCTTATATCATGTCAGATGTTTGCTTACCTAGTATTGGAGTTTATCACACAAAGGAGATTGGAGGTTTATCCTGTGAATATCCTGGGGGAAATTGCGTAACTACGTCACACAAAACCCGCCATTAAAGTGGTCACAAAGAAGCATTAATGCACATCTTTTTACTTTCGAGATTTCAGCGACAATGCATTTCCGATATTACTTTCTTTGCGCAATTGCGTGTGATAATGATTTGTGCAATTACTCACCATTTTCGCTTTATTTACGGGATGCATTAAATGAGCTATAATCTCTCTTTAATGCTGAGATTAGCCCCAATGTGATAAACTCCATTTTGTCTACATGGGCAGCAACTCTCTGTGGTTTCAGAAAGAGGACACGGAATTGTAGAGTTGGAAGGGACCCACAGAGCTCATCTAGACCGATTGTGAGTTCCTGCATGGTAAGGGGTTGGACTGGATGACCCTTGTAGTCTCTTCCAACTCTATGATTCTAACCCCCTGCCATGCAGGAATACACAACCAAAGGATTCCAAGAGGTTGCCCATCTAAACTCTGTGGAAAGACCTCCAAAGATGGAGAGTCCAAGATATCATGAAGGTCTGGGGCTCATTTTTTCCCTCCCATCTGTTCAACCCACAGCCAAATCTACCTCACACACACACCCCCATTTTGGGAGGAAACATTGCCACCCCCTATGGCAACATTAAAGGCTTGTCTATTACTACTACTACACTTGTCCCTCCATATTCGATAGGGTTAGGGGCAGAAGCCCCCCGTGAATATGGAAAAGCTGCAAATAACAAAAACGCCATGTTTTTACTTGAGAGGACACCTCTCTAGGAATAATCTCTAGGTCCTCCAGCGCAACTCTGTGGTCAACGTCCGACAGACACTACCCACAAAACTGCGCTGGAGGAGTTACAAAGGCCTAGTAGAGTATCATCTCTAGGAATCTCTAGGTCCTCCAGGGCAACTCTGTGGTCAACGTCCGACAGACACTGACCATAGAAACTGTGCTGGAGGAGCTATAAAGGCCTAGTAGAGTGTCCTCTCTAGGAATCTCTAGGTCCTCCAGGGCAACTCTGTGGTCAATGTCCAACAGACACTGAGCACAGAACTGCGCTGGAGGAGCTATAAAGGCCTAGTAGAGTATCATCTCTAGGAATCTCTAGGTCCTCCAGTGCAACTCTGTGGTCAACGTCCGACAGACACTGACCACAGAATTGCGCCAGAGGAGCTACAAACACCTAGCAGAGTATTCTCTCTAGGAATCTCTAGGTCTTTCAGTGAGACATTTAGTTAAAGTTGACCATAGAGTTGCACTGGAGGACCTAGATCTTCCTAGAGAGAACATATTAATCAAATCTGCGAATAATCAAAGTCGCAAATATGGAGCGATGAGTGTACTACTATCATATTTATTTGTATTCCATTTTCCTCCCAAATTTGGTACACAAAGCAGCTTACAGTTTTTATCTACACAAGGGAACCCTTTCCCTATAAAAGACAAAAACAAATCAGGTGTGATAAGGCCACACAACGCACAACCCTGTCCACACCAAACTCAGGGCATACCACCTTAATTCAGGTTTTAAAAACTCATTTTCTTGGGAGAAAAGCTCAGTTGCCATCATTCTGCAGATCACTCCTCTTTCCGCCTGCATTTTGCAACTATAAAATGGGTGGATTCAATGAAGATGCATAACAGAAGAAGTTAATAACTATAATTTATCTATTTATGTTCAATGGTACTATTATTATTATTATTATTATTATTATTATTATTATTATTATTATTATTTATATAGCGCTGTAGATTTACACAGCACTGTGCATACAAACAATATATATGTAGGTGTTTTGTTTTTGTTTTAACAAGTGTTTGTAAAAGTCATGCATGCATGCATGTAATGTAATACAAATTACATACAACAATAAATTTTTTACCAAAAATAGTAAAATAAAATGGGTAGATGAAATGGCAGCCCTTCAGCCGGGTATGTTCTGAGTTTTCATTTTAATAAGCAAACGCCGTATACTGTACTGTGTTATGCCCAAAATATAGACAAGCCGCACCTCAAAAGCAAAACACGTTGTGAAACAGCAACAACAACAACAGAAAGTAATAACTGGTTATCTTGTTTTGTCTGGCATCATGGCAGACAATGTTTTTTTAAAACGCATCCATTCGGCTAAAAACCTGTTATATAGGCCTTGGGCTTCCTTAACGCAACAAAGTGAATTTGCTCAACGTGGCTAATTCCCAATAATTTAAGCTAGAAATTTCTCCGCTTTAGGATTGTTATCGTTTTGGATTTGTTGTCGAGACCAGGATTCAAGCCGCCTCTGAACAAATCTTGCCAAGAAAACCCCATGATAGGGTTGCCACAAGTCAGAAATGAAGTCAGTTATAAGTCCGTTATAAATTACTGGAAACATAATTTGGAAAAATGGGAAAATGCAAGATTAAAAACAAAGGTGTTTATCACACAGAGGTTTTTGCAGCTCAGACCCGGGGTGTCTCCTGGTTCAGCTATGCGAATTCACATTGTAACGTGAATGTTTTATCACACCTGGTTGCCCTTCCGCTGCCCTTCCGTATCGAGGGAGAATCGAATCCAAGGAAAGTCACGTGATGCGGATTCAAGCAATGTGGAGTGAGTGCACATTGTATTACCACACTTGTGGGATTCAACGATTTGAATCGGTACCCTTGCGCATGCTCAGTGGGGGGCTGAACGCATCATGACCTTGTATGTTTCTGGGGTGAAAAGGAGCGCAAGTTCTTGTTCCCTGTTTCGCGTAATTGCGTGAATATTTGCCTCATGAATATTTCTGTGTCTTCTTCATCCCTCTTTTTTATTTTCCCTTCCATTTCAGCAATTTCAACACACACATAGACAGACAGACAGACAGACATATCTGTATATCCTCATTCACGCATATACACACATGTATATATTCCCAAAAAATGAGTTGCCCTGAAAGTTGCCCTGAAAGTGAAAGGACCACTAAAAGGAAATGGGGGGAAATTGCAACGTCGCATCATGGGAAATTTGCAACCGGGGGTTTGCAGAAGCAAAGTTGCATTCCACACCAGACCAATCCGGAGTGAAATCGAAGTGAGCTTGGAAGCGATTTCTGTGAATTTGCTTGTTACCGATTTCACCAAAATGAGAGGTCACTTTGGATTCACTGCAGAAGCGCCACGGAAGGAGCCCCCATAGAAAGGAATCGCGTCTGATAACACATTCACTTTATGACGTGAATCCGCATCGTTGGACCCACAATCATGTCGGATCTGAGCTGCAAACAGCTCCGTGTGATAAACACCAAAGAAATTTATTGTAGCGCAATAATTAAAAGAAAACTATTGTAAAGTTGTAAATAGATGGTATCTTGCACCATGTTCATCAGACAGAATATATAAACTAAAGGTCAGTTATAGATACAACAGGCCTCTGCCTGCCAAGAAGTAGAGCCCTCCCCCGACCTCCATCTTGAGGGGAGAGAAGCAGGCAAGA
>NC_056528.1:26871209-26946691 GCF_019175285.1 Sceloporus undulatus
TTTCTGCAGTACGGATGCAGATTTAGAAAGGGGATTAGAAACTGGATCTCCCAAGCCCCAATCCTAAACTCCGGCTGCTCTACCATACCATCCATTTTGTGTTTCCAAGCCTGCAATCCCAGCAGAAAATCCAGTATTTACTTTTGCCCTGGGCTCAAGAGTCCCTTTTCCCTTTGTGGCATTCCAGTCTCAAGAGCAAATATTGACCAGACAAGAGCCGAAGGGAAAATGGAGATTTATTTCGGGCGAACAAAGTCTGGGAGGCAAATAGATGGCGAGGGGCTCAAAGTACGGACAGATTTCCGTCAGGGGCTTGAACCCGTGGCTTCAAGCTATATATGCTTTGCTAGTTTCTACCACTCCCAAACTAGTCCTTCCCAATGTTTTGGGTTAGAAATCTTATCAGCTTATCAGCAGGGCCAAGGGTCAGTGTAGTGGTTTGAGCATTGGACTCTGGAGACCAGGGTTCGAATCCTGGCTCGGCCATGGAGCCCCACTGGGTGAACTTGGGCAAGTCACACTCTCTCGGCCTCCAAGGAAGACAAAGGCAAACCTTCTCCAAAAACAAATCTTACTAAGAAATCCCCATTATAGGGTTGCCATAAATCCAAAAGTCCTAAGGATTGGAGCGTAGCTTTGGCGCGGCTTCCGGACTCATCAGTGACCCGAAGCAGTCCTTAGGAATAGAGCATGGTTTTGGCGTGGCTTCTGGACTCTTAGGACGCATGCATCATTTAAACAGCATGCCTCCAAAGTGACCCGAAGCAGCTTTATTTTGGCCTGTCTGTATGGGGCCAATATATGCTCTGGGGCCACAAGAAACTACAATTCCCCAAATCCCACAGAAGTTAAAGTGGGGTCAAACTGGATTATTTCTGCAGTGCGGACGCAGCCAAAATCACTTTAAGCTGCAAGATTCTTCACCTTCTCTTTAGGATCATTATTGTATTGTATTCACATCCTGCCTTTTTCCCAGTTTGCGACGTCAGGCGGTATAGTTAAAAATGCACAGAATCCCCAGTTATAACCCATTAGAGACAAAACTGGAGAGGTTTATTCAGGTTTCTAGGATGATTACATAAAAAGCACAATTCAGAAAAGGAAACTCGATCACTAGCCACTTGTTTCAATAATAAGATACGAAATATGATAGGCTAGTAATCAAGTTTCTTTCTTATAATAGTATAACTAAGCACCTTTTGGGGGGGAATTAAAGATAAGGAGGTCAGGTTAAATGATGGATAGGTCACAGAAAACCGGACGTTAGGTAAAAATACACTGGACTAAAGCAGAAGAATAAATATGCATAGTGTAGGAAGTACAGAAAAGAGTTGATGGTATTGCAATGAATGAATTCCTGGGTGTAAATCCACTTTGATCCATTAGGAGAAGCGGAAAATACAAATAAAATTTATTATTATTATTATTATTGAAACATTTCTAATGAGGGGTACAATTATGTACGCTTGATTCAACGGGGAAGATTTGATCATTTATTTTATGAATGTGAGATCCAGGAGAAACAACGGCGTCAGATGGATAAAAACGGCTTTAAAAATGCACAGAATGCAACAGCGAAAAAGCAAAGTAATAAAGGTAAAATCAATTCCAAACTAAAACCGTCACAAACAACCACCGCCAATAAAAAGTCCAGCGCGTTCTATAGGCCTGTTTCCCCTTAAAATTAATTCTCAAGGAGCTTTTTCTTTTAAAATGTCCTGTTTTACCTCTCCTTTAGTCTTCAGCTTATTTCTATTACGTGCCATTAATTTTGCAGCAAGAAGTAGAGGACCCTTCCCAGTCGGCTCAGGCAAAAGCAAACCGCTGCAGCATTCTCCGGTTTGTGTGCATTTTCTCATTCGCATCTTTTGCCATCTTGACCACACTCCGATATTGTTGAGCATCCCAGTTTTCACCTGGGAAGGGTTCAGGGCATGAAATGCTTCCTTACGCCTGCGTCCGCACTGCAGAAATCATCCGGTTTGACACCGCTTTAATGCAATGAGCTTTTGGATTGCAGTTTTGCACCAGAGCCACAAAATTAAATGTTTGCACAAAACAAGAATTCCAAGAATAGCATTGAGCCAAGGCAGTTAAAGTGGTGTCAAACTGGATTATTTCTGCAGTCCCCATCTATCCTATACAGTAATTTCTTGACTTCATTCACAAAAGAAACGACGTTACGGTAATCCCACCTCAAACTTTAAACATCCGAAATCAAACACAAAACAGAAACGCTGCCAATAAAACACGGTCAGATTAGAGTTTGTTTATTTTTTCCCAGGCCAGTCAACCTCTGAGATAAACCTCCGCCAAAGTTACTCATGGTGTAGTGGTTTGACCATTCAGCTGGAGATCTGGGTTCGAATTCCTGCTTGGTCACGAAAACGGATGATCTGGTGGGTTACACTCTCTCAGAAAACTCCATGACATGGTCACCTTAAGTCAGAAACAATTTGAAGGGAACGGTCAAAGGTGGTTTTGCCAGTCCCTCCCTTCCTCTGAAATAAGAGCCTGGTATTTGTTGGCGGTCTCCCATCCAAGTTCTATCCAGGGCTGGCCCTGCTTAGCATCCAAAACTTAGCTCCAGGTTGACAGTGAAGTGGGAAACATCTTACTATAGTTCTCCCCTTTATACTACACACTTCTAGCAGCTTGATGGTGCTTCGCCTGCGAATCCTGGGATTCATAGTTTGGTGAGGCATTTGAGTTTTGTAGTACAGAATTTTAAATGCCTCACCAAAAAATAAGAGCGTTCTGGCACTCTCAATATTTCATAAAACTCACCCTTTCCGCAAGCGGGTTCTAAGTAACCCCCAAACTACAAATCCCAGAATTCCATAGCATTCAACCATAGCAGTTAAAAGTGGCATCAAAGTGTGAAAGAAACTGGATATTAACTGCTGCTGCTACACCAAACTGGGTAAGCCAGCATGGCGTTGTGGTTTGAGTGTTGGACTCTGGAGACCAGGATTCGAATCCGAAACCCATTGGGTGATCTTGGGCAAGTCACACTCTCTCAGCCTCAGAGGATGGCAATGGCAAACCCTCCCTGAAGAAACCTTCCAAGGAAACCCCAAACAACTTGAAGGCACACAACAAACAACAAACTGGATCTACGTTTTAAGTTTTTAAACTTTGTCAAAAGGTTCCTAGTTTGTTTTGCGAAAATCTGAACCAAAACACACGCAAATAGCACTATACCTAACGGTTAACTTTAACGTTGTTATGGTTTTAGAGTGGAGTGTTTTAATAGTGTTGTTGTTTGCTTCTGGCACTTGCGCAGGAAGACAAGGTGCGTATTTTAAGAACAACACAAACCGTCGCAAAATGCAACCCTGCATTCTGTTTAAAAGTAAAACCTACTGACTTAATCCAGGTTTACTCCCAGGTGAGTAACTCTAAGGCAGCCTTTGGATAGCCGGCATTCACCGAAAACCTTCCACTCCAACTCTCATCATGCTCTGAAAGTATGGGTCGTGGATAATGGGAATTGTAATACAACACATGGGGAAAGACTTAGTCCAGGATTGCAGTCCCATTGGGTAAGAAAAGTTGTGAGCACCTGTATTTTTCTGGGCAACTTGGCCCAGTTAATTCTCCTCCCTGGATTAGTTGAGACCATGTTTAAATAGGGCTTTGAAAAGTGAATTTTCTGGGTATTTCCATCACTTTGGCAGGACTTGTAGTCCAAACAGTAAAACCCACCAGTGGTTTGAGCATTGGGCTAAAACTCTGGAGACCAGGGTTCGATTCCTGTCTTGGCGGTGAAACCCACTGTGTGACTATCACACTCTCTCAGCCTCACAGGAAGGCAATGGCAAACCTCCTCTGACCAAACCTTGCCAAGAAAACCCCAGGATAGGGTCACCTTAGGGTTGCCATAAGTTCGAATCGACTTAAGACACACAACAACAGAGATAACAGAGATCTGTGGCGATTTCCACCCAGGCATGGAAACTCACTGGAGGACATTGGGCAAGTCACACTCTCTCAGCCTCAGGGGAAGGCAATGGCAAATCCCCTGTGAATAAACCTCACCAAGTAAACCCCAGGATAGAGTCACCTTAGGGTCGCCGTAAGTCGGAAACTATTTGTAGGCACGCAACCACCACCGCCACCCAACCAGTCAATGTTCCATGCTTTTCCTGAAATCTCATCTCAGCTGACCAGGGGATTCTGAGCGTTGTAGTCCAAACTAGTGCCTTTTCCATGCTTTGGATGTTTCGGGACACTAGAAGCGGGAAAGGCCCTGGAGAGGAAATGATACAACTTTTGTAAAATGGGATGAAGGGGAGCAAGCACAGGAACTCCCCAGTTCTTCCAACACATGCAAGAAATAAAAACAACGAAGTTGAGGTGGTACAGTGTGTACAATACACACTGAGTGTGTGTGAGTGTGATTCCTTTCTCCCTACACACAGACACAACCTATAGCTGTCAAAACCCCTTCAAATCCCCCTTATCCCAAAGAGCCACTTGTGAGCACAAGGCCATTCTTTGGTTCCCATCACCTTTGGGAGCAAGAAGATGCCAGGGGAAAGAGGGGTCCTGGAGGATGGGACTTCCACCTCCAACCTCAGCCACTTACCGTCCAGTTTGGGGGTGCGTTTGGGGCTCCTCAAACTCCTGATCCCACACTGTCCACCAGATTCACAGCAAACTTTCTCTTTTCCCTTCCTCTTCCTGCCAAGGCCCAGGTGGGAAGGCCTGCCCAGGTGAGCTGCTGCTGCTGCTGCAGGTGCACACTCCTGCCCAGGTGCGCCTCCTCCTCCTGCCTTAACCCCTTCGGGAAAAGGCTGAACAAGGCCAGATCAGGCCCAAAGATTGCCAGGGGTTTGGGGTTCAAGTCACGGAGCCCGCAGCCCAGCCATCCAAAGCCCCCTTTGGGGCCTCTGCAAAGCAGAATGCCTTTTGGGCATTCAATTCCAAGATACTGCTGGACTCAAAAGAGCCGGAAACACTGACTTCAGCAATGGAAAGAGGGGATCGTGGTCACAGGGCTTCTTTTTCAAGGATGGTGACATGCATGTGCTTACTTGCACAGAAAACGCATTTCTCGTGCAGAAAATCTGGAGTCTTTTCCTCCCTAGAAAAGTCCTCCAAACTCTTCCGCATGTTTGACTAGTGGGAGAAAAGTAGGGAAAAGTCTCACTACTCTATTTTGTTTCCTGATTGTCCAGAAACCTGTTTTTCAACCAGGGAAAAAGAAAGAACAGAAAATATCTGTCCCACCCTTTATGTACACATACTGTGAACCAGTGGCAAAATGTTGGCCCTCTCTTACCACTCACGCTGTATCTTCCTTCCTAACTCCCCACCCTTCGTGAAGTACTGCGGCTATCCAACATCCCTTCGGTGTAGCATAAATACCTCCGCAGAGACGCAGATCAAGGAAGGCACGGTGCCACACTGTTCTCCTTCTGTCACATTTCAGTGGCAACCAGGTGTCCAGTTCGGGGAACAATTCAAGAAGCATACTGAAAGCTGGAAAGGGTCCAGAGAAGGGTCAACAAGATGGTCAAAGATCTGGAAACCAAACCTTCTGGGGAACAAATGACAGAACTGGGTGTGTTTAAGTGGAGAAGAGAAGACCAAGAGCTAACATGATAGTGATCTTTTAAAATCTGAAGGAATGACATGTAAAAAGATGGAGCAAACTCCTATCCTACTGCACGGTGTAGCATTGGATTATGAATCTGGAGAAGGGGATTCAAATCCCTGCTCAGCCTTGAAACTCACTGTGTGATCTTGGGCAAGTCACACTCTCTCAGCCTGAGAGGACTGCAATGGCAAACGCCCTCTGAAGACTCTTGCCAAGAAAACCCTGTGATAGATTTGCCTTAGGGTCGCCATAAGTCGGAAATGGCTTGAAAGCACAGAACAACAGAGTCTCAAACAAGAACCGGTGGAGACAAATTACAAGAAAGAGATTCCACCTAAACATTAGGGAGAACTTCTTGACCACTGCTCAACCGTGGACTGCCTCGGAAGATGGTGGACTCTATTTCTTTGGAGATCTTTGGGTGGCCCTCTCTCAGGAGTGTGTTAGTTGGGTATTCCTGCATGGCAGGCAATTGGACTGGATGGCCCTGCAATCACTTCCCAAGATCTCATGGTGCACCACACAGCCCCCATGCTGAACAACAGCATTACGCAACACAGTTCACTGACTGGATGCCTTTTTGCCATGCACAACTGCAATGTACCATGCGTAGCCATGATATACACTGCAACCATAATGCGCAAGGTAGAGGTGCAGTGCACATTTTGCTTCCACCTCTTTCAGCAGAATTTGTCTGTTGCATTATGGCAAATAATTCACTTTGCACGCCTAGCACAATGTACGCATGTGTTTATCACTTACCGGAGTCAAGCAAAGACATTTTGCTGGGTCATGACAAAACCAGGCCAGTGTTTCTTTTCCATTTTATGTACAAAAGCCCATCATTTTGTCAATACAGACAATGGGGGAGCATCTTCCACTGCATCTTCAGAAGGCAACCCAGCTACTGCAAGGGACACAGAGTTGGCTTTGTACAGCACACATACATCTTCGACTACAAGCTTGCTCCTTCTTCAATACGACATCTCTTCAAATATTTAAACAGGGCTATCATATCACTTCTTAACCTTTCCCAGGCTAAACATACCTAGCTGCCTAAGTTGCTCCTTATAGGGCCTGATGGTTTCCAGACCTTTGTATATGCTTTATAATACTGCGGCTTAGACAGTACTACTAGTGATGCTGAGCAGAGCAATTCTTTATCTTTGGAGAAGCTGTCACAAATTGAGGAAAGAGAAAAATGTGCATTGAACTGTCAGGGTCGAGTTGCCGAAAATGCATCACAAGAGATGGAAAGGAGTGGCACTCCTGGGAACAGGATTGTTTTGGTTAAGCAACAAATGGGGTGGCAGCGCACAAAATGGTTTGAATTGCTATGTGTTTTTAATATACTTTGCAACCCAAACTGCTTCAGTCTTGACAATATAGTTGATGCCGTGAACATCTTGAGTTGCTGAATAAAGTTTTCTGAACCTTTCGGAAACTTGTGTTTCTGAACTGAAGATTGTCAAGTTTTTGACAACTAAAAATGACCCAGACTTCACTCTCTCTCACACACAAACACACGCAAATACACACACCATGTAGTAAGACAGGAGAGTGATCATTAGCAGATTAAAGAGTTGTTTGTAATTAAGACATTGTACAGATTTTGGCTTCCATTTTTGGGGAGGCTGATCCATTCTGCTGACAGCTTTTCTTGTTCCATACAATTTTGCCACCAAAATCCCCCCTCTGTATATTCCTTTCTGTCTGTCTTAGGACTTCTACATGATGACTTTATTACACAATCACCCTGCCTCCTTCCTTTATGACACAATCATACTTCCTCTGTGGGATTCTTCCCTTTGCAACCCTTATTTCTTCACCGCTCTGTCTTTTTCTCCCTCTTTCCACAGAAAACACCAAAGAGGAAAAGAGCGATGTGACGTCTTATGAAGTGGTAGCTTGGTCTGGAAACGTTTCCCCTCCTAATTCTAATGCTGCTTTTTCAAAACAACAACAACAACCCCAAATCACCCATAAACCACTTTCTTCTGGTCCTCACACCCCAAATAAATTAGCTTAGAAATACCTCGGTTTTTAAAATACGTGAGTTTCAATGCCCACACATGAGACTAACAACAGTGCTGTTTCTACATGCATTTACCCAGACGCAAGCCCACTTTCAATCCCATAGGACTTCCTTACAGGTAAAAGTGTAGAGGTATGTGGCCTGAAAAAAGCATGCAACCAAGTGTTGGTTTTTAAGGCTCTTCTTCTTTCTCCACCCATTTGACAAGTGGCCTCTTTTTTGTTTTAAAGATGGACAACTGGGCCCCATCCATAACCTCCAAGTAGGTTTGATGGATGCCAAAGAGTCTATTTTTGCCAACGGTGGAATCGTCTCAGGAGTTGCTTGACTTTGGACTGATGTTGCTGGTTTCTGGGAGGCAACAGCAAAGTGGAGTCAGGGGCTGGAGATGGTAACAGTGCAGGTCACTGTGGAAAGATGCAACATACACCACTTTGGATTCCTCCCTCCTTGTTCATCTTTAAACTAGTTCTGAATCACTTGAGAATCCTTCCAGAAGAGATTTTTTTAAGTCTCTGGAAATCTCAAGTTTCACATCTGTACAAACCAAGTTTATTTTAGAGATCCACATCAGTTGTTTTCAATCCAAAATATTTCCTGGGAGTTCCTGGTATTAGCAAGTTCACCCATTGCTTTCCAAAATGAAATATATCTGTACTTGGCTGTGTTTTCGTACTACAGTATCTCGGAAGGAGATAAGTCAGCCTTCAGCAAGTAAACTATTGTTTCCAAGACCCGGTTTCAACAGAGATCAAGTGAGGGAAAGAGGAACATCAGCACTAAAACGAAATGATTCTAATGCTGAACTAGTGTAATATTGCTAAAGCACTTCAGCACTTTGTAACTCCTGAAGGATCATTTTAAAAGGAAAATCAATTTCTGAAATGTTGCATGAGACTGGATGTGACAGATGATCAGTGGGAGGAAGGACCCAAGGGACGGAGCTAGGGAGGGAAAGAAATCTCTGATATTTCAAGAAAGAGATTGGATGCAAGCTGGTGAATTGCAGGTACAATCAAAACAAAAATAACTGGCGACTCTCAATATGCCCAGGGACTTTTTCCCCATCCACAGGCATCCTTAAAGGGCCTTTGCGAGACTTTTCAGATCTGGAAACACCACCAAGTCTTTCAAGAAAGTGGGTGACTTTCATGTGGGATAAGGGATTAGAGTCTGCAACGTCCCATTTGCCAATATTGTCAGTGCAAGGCAGCCATTTTCAAAACAGAGTGACCATTCTGGGTGGGTTTGTACAAAATTTAAAAGGAAACAGCAACATCAGACCCTCTGCTTGTGAAAAGAGGCACAGTCTTGGAAACCCAAGGTACCTGGAGATGGCACTGGGAAGCATCACATCAAATTCAGTGCAGGAGGTATGAATCTAAGAGGTTTTTTCTGCTGGAAGGACTTTACCTTTCAAACTTCTTTATCTCTATGTTAAGAGTCTGAGGAAAATGCTTCTTTTTATATTGACCTCTCCCTGCTTCCTCCAATGTTTCTGGTGCAGCACCAATGCCAACAGAACAATGTGGATGGGTGGCATTGTACACCTGAAGTTACTGTGGGTTACAAACACTGTGAGTTCACCGAAAGCCTCCAGTGGGTAAATGGTTCCAAAATACAGAAAGAAAGAAAAGAGAGAAAGACAGACAGAGAGAGAGAGAAAGAATGAAGAGAAAGAAAGAAAGAAAGAAAGGGAATAAATATTGGTCACCATTATGCTTTTCTGTCCTTTTCATAAGAAACTGTTCAAGCACATTTATGTTAACATGTAACATCAGAGTTCCTCCTTAGTTTGTTATAAGAGCAGGAGGTGAAAAGAAAAATGTATTGTAAAAAAAATACTTGGTGGATAGGAGCTTTTGCATTTGTACAGAGAGACGAGCGTGACATACATCTCAGCAGCTTACAAAGACCAACTTGGTAGGCCGTCAAACCTGCACTTTCTCCACCTGTTTGTCGCTGACCGTTGGCTCCGCCATGGGGCTGGGGGTGTAGTTGAAAGGGGTCACCCGAGCTGCTCGGCTTGGTGAGCTGTGTCTGCTGGGAGGGAAGTTCCCAAGAGAGCTGATGGGCCCTTCATGAGTTAGAGAGATGGGCACAGCTGTGGCTTTGCCTGAACCATAGCCATCCCCCTTGCAGCCATCTGACGATATCTTGGGCATCTCCTGTGGGGTCTCGAGCGTCGGAGAGGTGCTGGAGTTGGTCTTGGCAGTGGAGAAGTCTTCTGTTTGGACAACGGCATCGCTGGTCTTCCTCTGGAGAGCTTTCTGGGCTAGCTGGTCCTCTTCTTCCTTCAAGGTGTTAACCAGAGGTAGGGCAGTTGGTGGAAGAGTGCTTTTCAGGATATGGGGGATATCTTCATCACGGATTCTCTTCCACATCCCCCTCACCATAGGTGGCTGTTGCTGTTGTTGTTGTTGCTGCTGCTGTTGATGCTCTTCTTCTGGATGTTTCTCTGGCATTCCTGGAGCAGGAGGCACTGGTGCTTTTAAGCCTTCCTCGCTCTTCTTTCTCCCAACTAGCGATCCGGCACAACATGGAGGGGCAGATGCTGGGCTGGCTGCCCTCTTAATGATATTAATCTGAGGGGATGAAGAATAGCGCTTGAAGGGCTCTGGAGGGATGTTATTTGTTTTAACTGGAAGCCTCGAAGGGCTTTCTGAACTGGTCCGCCTTGGAGGCCTGTTGCCTGCCGAGCCTCTCTGGCTGGGAAGAGGCACCCGGGAGATGGTTGGCCTCTGGCCCGGGCCCAGGGGCTTGTCCGCTTTGAGTTCGTCACATCTGGATGAACAGAGGAAGACCGTCGGAAGACCAAGCCTTCCTCTCCGAGGAGAAACACCTTGTGAGAGGGAGGAGGACGGTGTGGGCTCAGAGGAGGAGAGTTCAGTGCGGTGCCTCATGAGGAGGCTGGAGGATTCCTTAATGAAAGTAAGCTGCCGCAGGAAGCCCGAGTGGTCAGTCTTGCTGCTGGCCGATCTTGCCGAGGAGACCCGGACCAAATTGAGATGGCTGGACTGAAGGGTGCCTTTTCCATTGGCCTTGGGTCTGGGCTCACTGCCCGCACTGCGACCTCGTCCCACCTGTTCCTCCAACACAGGCATGGTATTCCTGTGTAAAGTCTTCTTTACAGGTTTTTGCATGAAGGGGATGCGCACGGGCGATTTCTGGGTCTTGTGTTGCTTTGATGCGGGCGATTTCTGGGCCAGTTTTGAACCAGGAGGGGTGGAGTTCCCATCTGCCTTCCCAGTTTCACAAGACGATGCCTGTCTGTTGGGCTGCTGTTGTGATGGTGATGTCAGCTTCTTTTGATTGGGCTGGGATGGCGTGGATGTCCTGGAGGAGCCAGAAGAAGGAGCTTTGGTGATTCGAGCGGGTGGTGTCGCACTCCGTTTGGGCAAGGAGAGGTTCACTATCTCTGAGATCTTTCCAGGCCTGTGCAGACTCCTGGATCTCTGCTGGTTCAGATTCCCATTCTTCACGGGAGATTCCAGCTTTGTCACGGGTCCCATTTTCTTTGGGGTGGACCTGGGGCTCTGCGTCTGTGACTCTTTGGCCACATTGGGCATGTAGATCACTGTTCTGCCACGGAAGACCACTGGTAAATTGGTCAATGGTGTCTGCTGGCCTGTGTTTTTATCTGGCTGGCCATTCCCGCTGCTCCCAGTTCTGGTTTCCACCAGCTTCTTCCCATTTTGGAAAGTCCTGGGACACTCTTTCTTCTCCAAATACCCACTACCAGAAAACTTCTTCCCTCTCTTCTTGTCTTTCCTGTTCAGTGACAGCTGCAGAGAGGAGCCTGCTGAGAGGTCAGACATGAAGGAGAGGATGGAGTCCGATTCTGAGGACAGCTCTCTCCCAAAGGAAGAGGACGCTTGGTGCAGCCATGTGACAATTGAGTTTGCTCCTTCCTGAATGGCTTTCCAATCCACGCTATCCAGGTCAGAACCTCTTTCGGAGGCTTGGTCATCCAGTGTGGTCTCAGACCTCCACTCCTTGGCCTTGTTTCCCTTCCTCTCTTTCTCAGTGTTCCTCCTCTTTGCTGAGTGGCGTCTCTTCTTGGGCACAGCCAAGCCCATACACTTCTGCAAGAGGTCATCTTCTGAATTGTAACTGAGGGAACTGGCTGAGCTGTCCCTCCCTTTTGACAAGGCCATTCTCAAATCATGCCTGCGGGCGAGCATCAATGGGCGGTGGGGGCCCCTCCTGCTATACAGTTGCCCTCTCTCTTCGGCGTTGCAGATGTCCAGATCGCTCAGGGAACTGAGGGAAGAGCTGAGTGAATAACACGGCGGAGTCTCATCCACAATGAGATTGCTGCGCTGCTTTGAAACCATCTTGGTTTTACCCTGAGGAGTCTGCTGCCTAGAACTTAACTCAGGTTCTTTCTTGGTCACCCAGCATTCTTTCTTTTGACTTTTCCCAGCTGCGCTGGCCTTTCTTTTGGGTGAATTCTTCATGCCCATTTCTGCCAGGTCATCTGAATCATTCTCATAGAAACAGTAGACAGCCTCTTCGGTCGGCGTGGTGTGGCAGAAGGACTGGAAGGCCATGTTGCTGTCATGTCCACTGTTCTCTCTAGAGCCTTCCTTCCTGGGACGGCTTCCCTCAGATGAAGCCCTCAGGCTGCCTTGCTTCACAAGGGTGAGCTCCAGGTTTTTGAGAGGAACGTGCCCTCGCCTCGACTCAGAGGACTGGGCCCTGCCTGTACGGAGTGGACTGGTGTGATTAGACCCAGACCTGTGCTTGTAGGAGGAAACCATTTTGGTTGGAGTTGAATGACTGGATGTCACTTTTCCTACACGAGGGTCACCTCGCTCAGGCTGCCTTGCCTCCATCTTGATTCCTACTCCCCTTAGGCCTGTTGGTTCCCTTCTTTTCCCAGAACAATGCTTTGACTCCCTCTCCTCCTTCATTGGATACTGAAGGGTCTCATCACTCAGGGAAGCAGCGCTAGAGAAGTTGACCGGGGTTCCTTCTGCTGAGTCTGTGAAGGAATCCTCATCACCAATATAGTCCTTGTTTGCTCTGGCAACAGCAGCTCGTCTATGTTTGGAGATATTCAAATGAGAATTGGCAGGGACCAGCATGTAGACAGGAAGGTGCAACGGCTTCTTGGACTGTGGGTTCAAAATCTGGCTTGGTAAGCCAGAGACAAGAGAAGTACGGACCTTCCGGAAATGAGACGGCATGGCAGAGTTGATGCATTCTTTCAAGATCTCAATGTCTTCGTCAGATGTCAGTTCGAGTCTCTCTGGCTTCCTCTGACTCTCACTGGCTTTCTCTTCTTCTCTCTTCTCGTGGGCCATGAAGTTCAAGCCATTCTTTTCTGGGAATGGGGGGATGAGCTTCAGCTCAACATCCTTTTGGACATAGTGCTCATGGAGGGGCAATGCGCTCAAGCTGGAAGCACAAGAAAAGTTCTCATTGGGCTTCTCCACAGTGAAGTAGACCATAGAGTCAAGATCTTGTGGCATCTGGAAACGCTCCTTAAAGTCAGTAATCTCCATGAATTTCTTGACATTGTTTTCCCACTGAATGTTGAACTGGCTGGCCTCCTTCTCTGGTTGGCCATTCAGTTCAAACAGAGGTGTCTTGCTGCGGCTGGGTGGCATGGTTTGCCCAGGACTGTCTGGTAACTCACTCGGGCTGACGGTGCCACTGATCATTTCACTGCAGGGCTCGCTTTGGATTGAGCTGGCAATGGAAGGGCTCTCAAAACTGCCCAGTGAACTGACTGAGCTGCAGCGGCTCATTACTAAGGGTGTTTCCTGGATGTAGTTCTCTGAGGAGCTGGAAGGGGTCAAATCTTCATGTCGGGATGGTGATACTCCCCGAAGGAATATCTTCTCCTTTTTGGGTAAGGGGATAGTGATTGGCCGCGAGGCAGCAGGTAGGCTTTCCATCTCGATTTTGGTTTTGACATCTTCATTTTCTTTGTGGGGTTCATCAACTTGCTCTACTTCAATGATCTCCAGAGAGGAGTCACTGTCCATGTCATTCTCACTGTGGCTCTGGCCATCCAGCATGTTGTCAGCTGAGGAAAGGGATGAAAGGGAACTGCATCTGGAAAAGCAAATTGGGGTGTCCTCCACAGAGTATTTCTGCAGCTGCTCTGGTTCTCCCTGTCCCAGTACCTTGACTTGGAGCTTCTCTGGAATCTTGTTTAGGTGATCTGACAGAGCTGAGTAATAAGATTTGCTCTTCAACTGTCCCACGGTCCCAGTCACTGTGTTGCCATTGTCCATGCTTTCCATGAGGGGGACATGCTGGTATGATGGGGAGAGCTTAATTGTGTGGACCTTTGGGTCAGGATTGAGCTCATTGCTCGCCTCTTTCTGTTCATATTTCTTTTCCTTCTCAGCAGCAATAGCACTGGATGAAGCCGCAGCTTGCTTCACCTTCTCAAGAGGTTTTGGTTTCTCTACAACCTCTCTGGGCTCTGGAAGTGTCTTTGCTGGTTGTTCCATCTTCTCTGGCCGATTCATCAGGATGTTCTTCAAGTCAAGGCGGCTGGGCCGCTTCTGATAGCGATGCAGTTCATCCCTGAAATCTAAGAAAGTGGTCCTGGTGCATGGTTTCATGTGCTCCTTGGTGCAATAGCCATCACTGGTGCTCCCACTATTGAGGCTATCATTGGACAAGCTGGTGTGGGTGGTTTTAAGCCTCAAGAGAGGGTGAGCCCGGCTCAGATCTTCCCGCTTGACAAACCCACTGGTATCAGACAACCGGCATGGTGAGCATGACTGAGCACGAGCCTCATGGACTTCATCAGAGCCAAGCTGCCAGTCAAGACAATGGTCCTCTGAGCTGAGGCTGAAGCTGTCATCAGAAGAGGTATGGAGAGTGGAGATGTCTTCCACCAGCTTGTCAATCTTAGCTACGGTGGTGGAGATCTTGTTGGCCAGTTTCTCGGCTGCCATGGAGACTTCATTGTCTGGAGGCAAAAGGAGTGGAGGGCCCTTCTTGGCTTCTGTTGGCTTTCCACTTTCATCCTTTTCTGGCTCTGGGCCTCTCCTTTGGGCAATGGCTCTAGGCAAAGCCTGGCCTTGGAGGAAGGAGGAGTTGAGGAACATGGAGAGGACTGATGTGTTTCCTGTTTCCACACCACTGGAGACATTGGGCACTTCGTCATCATCAAAACAACCTGAATCAGAAGCATAATCCTTTGCCAAGCTGTCTATGTGCCTCATTGGCTTCTTGGTGCTTTGGCTCTTCAGTGTCTGCTTCTCTATGCTGTCAAAGGTTTCAGCTAAGTGCTTGGCATCCAGTTCAGCTTCTAGTGCTTTCTGCTTCCTCATGTAGAGCGAGGGCATGCAGGAACCTGGTGAGATGACCATGGTGTCTTTGTACTTGAGGGGCCGGTTGGCAAGAAGGTTCCGGAGGGCAGCTGCACTGCCCATGGCAATCATCTTGTGCTTGGAGTGGACCAGGTTCCGGAGCATGCTGACCGCCCCCAGGTCCCATAACAGCTCCTGGTCTTTGGAGCTGCGGGCTGAGAGGTTCCAGAGGGTGCCACAGGCATTGCTGACAATGGTGAGGCTGTGAGACTTGAGGTGCTGGAGCAAGGTCTGGAGGCAGCTGTGATCCCGCAGAACTTGCCTGGAAGACAACAACGGATTGATTGATTGATTGATTCAATTTATATCCTGCCTTTTGCCCAGTAGAGGACCTAAAGTGGTTTACTATGTACAGTGTTTATTTAAGCCAGATGTGAGCAACTATGGGAGGCTAAGAGGTCTCATTATTCCCCCAGGAGAATGTGGAGGGCTACACACCTCACCGCCCAAAAGTAAATTTTTGTCTTCAATTTCCCCCTGCCCCAAATGCCTTTCCTCATGTTATTAGGTTCCCCAGTGCTAGTTCAGGCCCAGGATAACTTCTTCTTAGAAAGAGGAAATGACTAGAAATCATTTCTGGCTTACTCTGGACTATTTTAGTCCTCCTGATGGTCTAAAATGGTCCAAGGGGGAGCCAGGAAAAAAGAATGAAAATGATCTCAAGCCCAGAGGGCATTGGGGAACAAACAATGTGATTTCTGAGGGCCCTGAGGATCATAAAAACAGCCTGGAAGGCCACATGTAAGCATTTCTATTGTAAACATTAATTTACAACAGTTTAAAAGCAGTTTAAACATAACAATGGTGTTATAAATACAGCACAGTTAAATGACTTCCTCCAATAGCCAGTTAAAAATCAAAGTACAATAAAATATTGTACTGTGAAGTCAAAGGCTTTCATGGCTGGCATCCATAGTTTCTCGTGGGTTTTTCGGGCTCTGTGGCCATGTTCTAGAAGAGTTTATTCCTGACATTTCCCCAGCATCTGTGGCTGGCATCTTCAGCGAATGCTTGCCTGGAAAGGAGTTGGGTATGTTTCCAGGCAAGCATTCTCTGAAGATGCCAGCGACAGATGCTGGTGAAATGTCAGGAATAAACTCTCCTAGAACATGGCCACAGAACCCGAAAAACCCACGAAAAAATATTGTACTATTGGGAATAAATTGGGAAAAGTCTATTTAGTTCTCCCAAGTGGCCAATTCAGATCGTGCACCATGGAAATCCCAAGAAAAATGCAAAGGAGATGACATAGCACAGAGCCCTGGTGACACAGTAGTTAAATGCCTGTATTGCAGCCACTCACTCACAAACCGCAAGGTTACGAGTTCAATACTAGCCAAGGGCTCAAGCTCGACTCAGGCTTGCATCCTTCCAAGGAGGTCGCTAAAATGAATCCCCAGCTTGTTGGGGGGCAATCAGGTTGCCGTTGTAAACTGCTTAGGCTGCTATTGCTTTTGCTAGCACTCCTTCCGGGTTGCAACACCCCTGTGACCCTTCCTGCTCCCTCTCCCATTGCTCAGACTGAGTCAGAACCTCCTTTAACAGGCAGTAATTCAGCCTAAAAAGTAACTCATCTTACTATGTTCCTCCCCAAAAAAAAAAAAAAAAATCCAATGTTAAATTAATAGCTTGTTGTAATAGGAGTTAATGGCTAACCCTGGCACTGCAAGTAACCCTCAAAAGGTGGGAAACTGAAGGGGAAAGAGAGGAGAGGCACTGACCGGTAATCTTCCCGTGTGGCAATAAGGCTGGAGACGTTCCTGAGGATACCTCCTCCGCTCTCAATTATGGCTAGCGAGTTGCTCTGGCACTTGTATGTGAGGGTGCTCACCAGGAAGCCAAGGGCCCCCTCCACCCCGCAAATGGCAGCCTTATTCTCGGTGCTGTGGGCAGACAGATTCCACAAGGCGCTGAGGATGCTCTTCAATGTGGATTCCTAATCACAGAAAGAGTATAGGAATGACTATTCAGCAAGAACGAGAACAGCAGCAGAAACAGTGGAGAAGGCAATGTTGTATAGTGCTTAGATTGTGCTGGGGCTGGAACAGATCCCCCATGAAAATGGAGGGGCGACTGTGTATTCTGCACTTTAGCTTTTCTGACTTTCTCTCTATACATGCTTGCTATTTATGTGAGTTCCTCTTTGGTGACATTTCCCTTATTCCATTTCTTGTACATGTCCATTTTAAGTCTCAGCTCAGTTGAAAGTTCCTTAGACATCTATCCTGCTCTCTTTAGACACCTCCCATTTTTCTAACTCTGGCAATGTTTGAAATTGTGCCTTCAACATCTCACTTTTAAGAAGCTGCCATCGATCATGAACTCTTTTCTTTTAGAATTCCTGACCACAGGAAGACACCCAATATTTCTGTATGTTTATTGAAATTAGGAAAGAAAGAAGACGAGAAAGGAAAATAAAAAATGCACAAGAATAAGGACCAGACAATACGAGGAAAGGACAGCTAGACAAATAGATGGAAGAGGGAAATGGCAGGAGGTTTGCCAGCCACACTCTCCCTTGGCACCTCTCTCACCTTGGTGGCCCTTAAGGCGCACTGCATCAGCGCCGTGACGCTTCCCACCTCCCTCAAAACCTTCTTGCTATTGATGTCAGCTCTCCAGGAGAGATTTCGCAGGATGCTAGACACAACCTGAGATGAGGACAGGCAGGAAGAGAGGGAAGAATATTAGTGTTAATTATGCACCCCAAGATACACATTTCAAATCATAGGAGCAACCGCTTATGCTACACATTTCTGCTGCTGCTGCTGCTTTTAGCAGGCTGGTTTAATCCCTGACATCTTTGTAGCAGAAGGAAAAGGGACTTAAGAATAGAGACACTTTTATGTTGGAGAGTCACTGCCAGTCAGGGCAGGTAATATTCAGTTTGATGAAGAAATCAAGTATAAGGCAGCTTCCTATGTACTTTGATGAAGGTGCATGCCATCCATGTTGAGTGAGTTCCACACTCTCTGGCCATGGAAGCTCAGTTGTAACCAGGTGGATGCTCAGCTGCTCCACCAGAACATCCATCCCTCCATATCCCTTATATTCGTGCCTACATACCTGGTGCAGTTCCTCGCTGTCGGACGCCAACTGAGCCACAATGGCTTGCATGCATCTCTGGCGAGAACACAAGGTTGCCTAGAAGCAAGAAGAGATAGGAAACAGAAGTTGAGAGGACAATGAGCATCAGGGCTGTCTGAAACTATCTTGTTGCCTGAGACAAAGGAACAAAGGGTTGCTCTCCCTCCCTGCCCCTCCATCCCACATAAGGGATCCCCTACATGTAACTGTTTGGCAGGAACAGCCCCGAATAACCCTCTGCCCTTTCAGTTTCCAGCTGCTTTAAAAATGTCCCAGTTTCTCCATCTTCTTCACATTTCCCTCCTTTGTCCTTGGCTTACTTCACTTGCTTCAAGCTGAGTTCAAAGTGCAAAAAGTAGTTTGCATTCAGTTACTTCATCAGGAGAAAGGTGAGGAGAGGAAGGAGTCTTGAATACCTTCTAAATGTCTCGTTTTGGCAGGAGCAGTCCTGATTCACTCTTTACTATTCTACTTTTCCAGCGCCTTTCAAAATGTCCTGTTTTTTCTCTCCTCATCCTGCTCTTCCCCTTTTGTCCTCAGATTACTTCAATGGTTGCAAATGGAGTTCAAAGTGCAAAAGTAATTTGCACTCAATGTGAAGTCAAAGGCTTTCATGGCCGGCATCCATAGTTTTTTGTGGGTTTTTCAGGCTATGTGGCCATGTTCTAGAAGAGTTTGTTCCTGGCGTTTCACCAGCCACAGATGCTGGCGAAATGTCAGGAATAAACTCTTCCAGAACATGGCCACAGAACCCACAAAAAACTATAATTTGCACTCAATTAAGGAGAGGAGAGGTTGAGAGAAGAATCTTGCCAGGAGGTTCAAAACCAAACTGCATCAGCCTCTCCCAGCTTGTGTGTCCCTTTTCATTCCTAACTTTTGCCACCTTGACCACATTCTGAAGTTTGCTGGCTGCACACATCCCAGTTTTATCTGTGAAATGTTTGAGGGTATGGGGCACTGTGGCTTCCTTCTCCCCGCCCCAGTGTGGCATTTATGACCCCATTGCACCTTGTTGACTATGTCTCCAAAAGTGAGGTTGGTCAGGGCCATGCCAGTGTAACGCCGGAGGGCCAGGTTGAGGGGGTCATTGGTCATTCCATGCATCTCATAGTCCACCTGGAGCAGCTCAGCAATGGCCTGGAGACCACCTGGGAAGTAAAAAAAGAAGAGGGAGAAAAAGTGTCACATTTGAACGGGTGAGACATGGACATGGCATGACTGTGTAGCGGATGTGATCCCTGACTACCAGGCAGGTAGGTTCTAGAATCCCTGTCAGCATCCTGGCCAAACATTCACAACTCTCCAATGGTGTATGAAAGGTTATTTTGTATTCAGCAGCCCTTGCCAGATACATAACCACCAAGCATCCAGATTTGGGTAGGGACAGTGTCAATTAATCCCTTATTGTCCCAATTTTTTCAGGTGCTTTTAAAATGTTCCAGTATTACTCCATGCTGCTTTGGTCAGGCCTCATCTAGCATACTCTGTCCAGTTCTGGACACTACAATTCAAGAAGATGTTGAGAAGCTGGAGCATATCTAGAAGAGGTGACCAAAATGGTGAAAGGTCTGGAAACCATCCAGCCCTGCAGAGAATGGCTTAGGGAGCTGGATATGTTTAGCCTGGGGAAAAGACAATTGAGATTATATAATAGCCCTGTTTAAATATTTGAAGGGGTGTCAGACTGAAGATGGATCAAGTTTGGACTATATCACACATGAGGAATTTCTCTTACTTTCGAATGAAAAGAAAGTGGGGCCAGATCGCATTTACGTGAATTCGCTAGTTCAGCAAATTTACGTGAATGTGAATTGCATTCGAATTAATAATAATAATAATTGGCTTCCCGTTGCCCGAAAACAGCATGCCACTGCCCGAATTTGCATGTGGTAGTCTATCATGCAATAATGTTAAACCCTATGATTGCGTTCGGATTGCCATTGGATTATACTTCCAATTTCCCTTGTCTGATAACGTCCTTTGTTTTCTTCGGCTCCAGAAACCATGACATAGAGTAAAGAAACTACAGAAAAAGGGATTCCACTGAAACATTAGGAAGAACTTTCCTGGCAGTAGGAACTGTTCAGCAATGAAACACACTGCCTCAAAGGGTGGTGGAGTTTCCTTCTTTGGAAGTTTTCAAACAGAGGTTGAATGGCTATCTGTCGGGACTGCTTTAATGGTATCTTCCTAGTTGTGTTGTGACTAGAGTTGCCAGGTCAGGACTATACCAAGCCCTGACATTACAAGGCATGAGCATGAGATCTAGAGATGACCCCTTGTGATGCCACGGCTTGAGCCTTGGTGATGTTACAAGGGACAGCTGCTGGCGATGCCATTCAGTAACACATTAAGCATCAACCATAGCTGCAAAGAGTATGCCATTCAAATAAAAAAACACCAAGACTAACAAATGACTAAAATGTATTTACATACACTTTTTAAGGCAGTCCTCTTGCATTGAAATTCCAATCTACTTTCTCTGAGGATCAGAGGAGAGAGAGACCAGGCTGAGATCTAGAAATCCTACTTGAGTTCCAGTATTGGGTTCCAGTATTGGGGTGAAACATACAAAACCAGTCCGTCAGACAAGAAAGCAAACATACCCAGTTCGTTCATGGCATGACGATACTCTTCATCAAAGGAGAGCTTCATGGTGGCACAGGTTGCTTGGCAGATCTGTGGCTCAATGGGAACAGGACCTGTGAAGAGAGCAGCATTAGTGCCAATGTCAAATGTATTTACAGTGTCAGATCTAGTGTGGTGCAGCAGTTTGAGCGTTGGATTACAACTCTGGAAACTAGGGTTCGAATCCCTGCTCAGCCAGGGATATCCCCTTGGGGAAGCCACAAACTCTCAGCCTCATAGAAAGGCAAAGGCAAACCCCTCTGAATAAACCTTGCCTAGGTGAGGGTCTTAGGAAGTTGGCACTCAAAGGCACATACCAACAACATATCTCAGTTAACAGAGCTTTTGACAGCTTCTTTTCTACCAAGTCTTTTTACCCCTGAGAACATCTGAATGAAATTGAATTTGGCACTGCCTTGGAGCTGAAACAGACTTCTCAACCCACAAACTTCACAAACTCCAATTGATCCAGGTAGTAGGAAGCCCATGCCTCACACATTGTGGGAAGATATGGGACCAGGATCTTCTCAGTTTTGAAGGATGTCCCCTTGTCATGTTTTTCTGGTAGTTTTGAATGGGTTTTTTGCATGGTGGTGGGACAACAAACTGGCCCTCCACTTCCCCCATGTTGCTGGGGCAGTAAATTCAATGCAGATTTTAACCCAGGTTTCAAAGTTACATCTCCAAGGTGTCAGGACCTATCAGTCACTTTATAGCTAGAGACACCTGGAATGGATTCCCCATCCCACTGACATGAGATTACCAGCTGCCACTAGTCCAGTGAACCCAGAGGAAAAGAGACCGACAGAGACACAGAAAGAGAAAGACAAAGTCCGTCCCTTGTCATCTACCTGCTGCTTTCTCCTGGGTCTTGATCCCTTCCTTGTGCATCTTCAGCCAATCCCAGCAAGTTTCTGAATAGGAGCGAATCTGTTCCAAAATATGGAGAACCCTCATCTCCTTCTTGGCCTGCCCTTCATCTGGCTGGGAGAAGATGATGTTGTGGAGGGCGGCATTGGCCCGCATGCGGCAGTCCTTCCCTGTCACCCCGGGACTCTCCGTCACCCCTGGTTCCTGGTCCATATCGTGGAGGATCTGGATGAGGAGCGGGAGGCACCCCGACTTCCGCATGGCCAGGCAGCTCTCTTGAGAGCTTGACATGGCTAGCAACGTGCGGGACATGTCCTCTTTGTCCCGCGTGGCCATCATGGAGAGGAGCCAGAAAACCATTTCTACCTGAAGGTTAAGAAAGAATAAGAAAAACAACAGCCCAGTGAGGCCGGCAGAAAATGACCAGTTGCAAATGACCGGTTGCAAATGTCAGCATGGCCAGCAGAGAGAGCCCTAGTAAAACCAAGACAAGCAGCTGAGATAATCTGAGGAAACTTCCAGGAGAAAAACCAGTGTTGCCTAGTAGTTTGAGTATTGGACTGCGGGTGCATCTACCCTGTAGAAATAATGCAGTCTGACATTGCTTTAATGTTCTGTAGGCTCCGGCCTACAGAATCCTGGGATTTGTAGTTTTCTGAGGCATCAGCACTCTTTGGAAGAGAAGACTAAAAGCCTGCTGTAATATTCCAGAGGATGGAGCAACATGACTTAAAATGGTATCAAGCGGCATTATTTCTACAGTGTAGATGTAATCTATGGCTGCATCCACACTGGAGAAATAACCAGGTTTGGTGCTGCTTTAAGTACCTTGGCTCAAGGCTATGGAATTCTGGGAGCTGCTCCGCTCTGGGCCCCACAACAAGCTCCAACTCCCAGAATTCCATAGCCTTGAGCCAGGGCACTTAAAACCAGTTATTTCTACGCTGTGGATGCAGCCTATGACTCTGGGAGACCAGGGTTTGAATTCTCACTCAGCCATGGAAGGATAAGGAAGGTCTCAAAGATATCTATAATAAAGCCAGCACTAAGAGAAAGGAACTTTGAATGAATGTAAAGTAAGTTTGTAAGAGTAGGTAGAGATAAGAGTATGGAGTTTATCAGACAAGGGAAATTGGAAGTATAATCCAATGGCAATCTGAGCGCAATCGTGGGGTTTAATGTTATTGCGTGATAACCCACTACATGCAAATTCAGGCAATGGGAAGTCAGTCCAAATGCAATCATGGGGTTTCACGTTATTGCGTGATAGACCGCCACATGCAAATTTGGGCAATGGCATGCTATTTTTGGGCAATGGGAAGCCAGTTCGAATGCAATTTCTCTAAACTAGCGACTTTACGTGAATGTGTTCTGGCCCCACTTTCTTTTCATTTGAAATTAAGAGAAATTCCTCCTGTGTGATAAACTCCTATGTGTAAGTAGGGAAGATACAAAAGAATGAAAAAAGAATGTAGGGATAAGAAGAAGGTGAGGAAGAAAGTTAGAAGATATGAAGAAGGTAGACATATGGGTCTGGAAGATATTTGAATGAGGAATGAAAATGAAATGGCAGACGTTCTGATGTTCAATTATATGTGGAACAAATTATATGTTTTATGTGAAGCGGATAGCTTTCACAGCCGGAATCCATAGTTTTTTGTGGGGTTTTCGGGCTCTGTGGCTGTGTTCTGGAAGAATTTAATAAACTCTATGGAAGAGGGCATGGCTGGCTGGGTGCCTGGCCTGAACAAGGAATGGAAACATGCCATGCTGCAACGTTTCATCACAGGTGTGTTTCATTCATAATCACGGAGTTTAAGGACAAAGAGAAAGCCATCATTTTAAGCCAAAGAATTTTTTAATTTACCTTGTTGCCGCCAGGCTGGTTCTCTGCTTCTTCTGGATGAGTTGGGATCTCGACGTTGCTCTCTCCTTCCATGTTCAGCAGTTTACCACTAAGCTGCAAGTGGGAGGAAGACAGAAATGGCAAGGGAGGTTAAAAAATAAATAGAACTAAAGAGTGAAATGGTGTGTAGCGGACTCTACTGCAGCTTGCCAGGAATTGCCGGTTCTACCCTATTTGTGAAGACACTTGCCATCCTAGGATTACAAAGTTAGTTTTAGAAGTTTTGCTTCCAGAGGAATAAGAAAGCTGTATTACACTAGATCATGTTTTCTATTTATGTTTTCGATTCTGGCTAGGGTTGCCAATTCAGGATATGCCAGGCCCTGAAGTTCCTGATACAAACACACACACACACACACACACACACTTACTGGTTGGGGGCAGTCTAATTGTCTAATTATTAATTATTATCATCTTTTTATCCCCCCTAATGTACAGTTATGAAACCTAGGGCCCTTTCACACTACACATTTATAGTACTGTTTCCATTGTAACTGCCTTGGCTGCATCCTATGATGACGAGAGGTTTGTCATTTGTGAGTCACTAGACACTCTGGCTGAGAGGTCTAAAATACCTCACAAAACTACAAATCCCAAGGTTCCATAGTGGCACTGTGTAGCGTGAAAGGACCCCCACATAGGGTTGCCAGACTAAAAACCAGAGAAGGCTTCTGTCCCTATTATGGTTGCATTTCATGTTGCTGTGTGCCTTCAAGTCATTTCTGACTTCTGGCAACTCTAAGGCAAACCTATCATGGGGTTTTCATGGCAAGTTTCTTCAGAGGGGTTTGCCATTACCATCCGCTGAGGCTGAGAGAGTGTAACCTGCCCAAGGTTATGCCTGAGCGGGGAAATCGAACCCTCACCTCCAGAGTCATCGTCCCACCTTCAAACCACTACACCACAAAAGGAAATTTCATGCGGTGTTGCTTGTCACACACAAGCCACACTTGCTGAAATTCCTTCTTCTATGCAACTATAATAGGTATAGAAGCCCATTTTGATTTTTGCTCTCTGCAGTGTCTGCCTCAGAACCACCTCCCATAATTTTCAAAGCCCCCGGCTATGAATGGCCTCAGGCAAGAGATGTGGGGTGCCATGAAAATGGGCAGCCAAACGTTAATGTCTTTATTTTATGATGACGCTGTTCTCTTTTTTACTACCTAGTTTGGTAGGAAATAGGTATATGGCGGGGTTTTCTGCTTTGGGTTAAATAATGAACCCTTGACTAGGTGGCACCATGGCTCAGTGAAGGATGGAGGGATGCCATTTGAGACCCTTCCTGCATTGTCCTTGCTCTGAACTATCCCTCATTCAAGATCTCTCTCTCGCGGGCGCACACATATGCTGGCAGCTCTGCCGAATTCAGCATCTGTCCATTGCTTGGCCTACTTCTAATCTCCATAGCAACTGCCTCTTTTCTATGGCGCCAGAGATGCACACAAAAGCTGCGCTCCTGCGCTCTCCATGGACTAGGGATGTCAGAGTCACCCCTCTTAGCTCTCTATGCCACATTAGGTTTGGCTTGTTTAGCCATGCTGTAGCCATGGTGGGGGCATCAGTGTGTGAGGAGAAGGCGAGCATCTCTGAGGCATTGTTGTGTGTGAACCCAGGCCTCAGAACTGGCTGGTACTCCACATGCTCTAAGCCTCAGGGCAAGGCAATGGCAAACCTCCTCTGATCAAGAAAACCCCACAAAAAGTTTGGCCAAGAGTCACCACAAGTCAGAAATGACTTGAAGGCACACAACACCAACAACAAACCCCATGGGAAGGAATGTGGATGGGAGGAGAGAGGAGAGTATGAGGCATTTACTGAAGCAAAACTTGGCTTATTAATTCAGATCTGGCAAAGGATGTAGTGCTGTGCCAATCTTTCCAATAAACACTTTCTGGTTTCACCCAAGAATGTGTTCATTGAGTTAGACAGAAGCAGTGCATTACAGGGATGGAGGAGGGAATGAAATGTGCCCAGCTGACTTTGGCCTCCGCTTCTTTGTGAGACCCGTCAACAGACCCTAAAACATAGAAGAAACCTCTCTCCATTGTGAAGTCGAAGGCTTTCATGGCTGGCATCCATAGTTTTTTTGTGGGTTTTTCGGACTATGTGGCCATGTTCTAGAAGAGTTTCTTCCTGACATTTTGCCAGCATCTGTGGCTGGCATCAACCTCTCTCCATCTTTCTTTCTTTCGTTCTTTCTATCTTTCTTCTTGTCACTAGATTGAAAACTGGAGAGGACTCCTGTCCCTTTTATGGTTGTGTTTGTTGTTGTAGTGTGCCTTCAAGTCGTTTCCGACTTATGGCAACCCTTACTTAGTAAGATTTGTTTCGAGGAGGTTTGCCATTGCTTTCCCCTAAGGCTAAGAGAGTGTGACTTGCCCACAGTCACCCAGTGGGTTTCATGGCCAAGTGAGGAATTGAATCCTGGTCTCCAGAGTCATAGTCCAACACTCGAACCACTATACCACATTGGTGTAGCATGTTCTGCCACCAGGTAACAAGTAACACCTGATGAATTTCTCCTATCTATCTATCTATCTATCTATCTATCTATCTATCTATCTATCATCTTCTACTTACATACCTAGGTGACCACACTGAAAACAGTTTCTATGCTGTCATCTCTTTCTCCCTATGGTCCCATAAAGACAGACCAAAATAAAGCTGCTTCAGGTCACTTTGGAGGTATGCTATTTAAATGATGTATGCATCCTAAGAGTCCGGAAGCCGCGCCAAAGCCACGATCCAGTCCTAAGTCCAGTCTTAGGATGCATGCATCATTTAAACAGCATACCTCCAAAGTGACCTGAAGCAGCTTTATTTTGGCTTGTCTATAGGGACCTCATGTTAGGGTTGCCACAATGTCTTTTCTGACATTGTGTGCTTTCCATGGTGATCCTAAGATGACCTTATGATGAGGGTTTCTTGACCGCATTTCTTCAGAGGAGCCTTCCCATTGCCTTCCTCTGAGGCTGAGAGAGTGGTACTGAGTTTCCAGAGCTGAGGTGGGAACTGAACTCTGCTCTCCCAGAGTCCTAGGCAAACACTCAAACCACCACACTGGCTCTCTTTCTTGACTTTTCTCATCAGCTTTTCCTTTTCACCAGCCTCTTCCTTTCCAAGTCACTTCCATTTGAGCTGTCCATGCAACCAAATCTGATTCAGCTGCACAGAGAGCATAAGGCCTACAGAGCTTCTCTGTGGGAAAAGCTCTTGCCAACAAGAACATTATTTCCATCAAATGGCTGCACCTCATTCCCAGTGCCAGGAGTCATTAATATCACAGTGCTCCATATCTTCACCTCGGGAAGCTGTTGGGCACAGCAAGATAGATAAAACAGTGTAACGAAAGCTACCTCTTTCCATCAGCAGCGATAAAAAAAGAAGGGATATTTCACATTTTTGTTCCCCAAAACCAGTGCTTCTCAAGCTATCTGATGGGAGGAACCAGCAACTGTCATTTTCCCAATGCACCAGGGACCCATGCTAAACTTGTCTCCATTGGGCACAACTGTTCATTTTTTCCCTAGGAACTTGCCAGGGAATGGCACATTTAGTAGCCATGTCCTACATGACTTTCATGCAATTGAGAAGGCCAGCATGATATCATGATTAGAACAAGAATGGGCCATCTAAAGGACTACATCTTCCCTTATCATAGAATCATAGGCGGGGTACAGACCGCCGCTTTGCAGCGGTCTGGCGCCGCCGCCAGAAGGTCCGCGGGGGAGCCGGAGCCTTCAAACGGCCCGACTCCCGCGCGGACCGAAAAAAGAAGCTCCAAAATGGAGCTTCTTTTTGCGTCGCGTTTGCGACGTAGCGAGGCGCCAGGGGCGCGCTCGCTACGTCAGCAGCGGCGCGACGCGTCTGGACGCTGTGCGTCCGATACGCAAAGATGGCGGCGCCCATGTAGAAAGGGCGCCGCCATCTTGTACGGACGGAGTCCGTACTAGGCCATGGGGCGTCTAAAAGAGACGCCCCTTTTTTAAAATGGGACGTCCTCCGGACGTCCCAAATGCCGGTGAAGAAAGCCCCATAGAATCGTAGAGTTGGAAGAGACCCCAAGGGCCATCCAGTCCAACCCCCTTCTGCCATGCAGGAAATCTCAATCAAAGCATCCCAACAGATGGCCATCCAGCCTCTGCTTAAAGACCTCCAAGGAGGGAGACTCCACCATAATCTCCGAGGAAGGAGTGTGTTCTACTGTCTAACAGCCCTTACTGTCAGGAAGTCCCTCCAGATGTTGAGGTGGAATCTCTTTTCCTGGAGCTTGCATCCATTGTTCTGGGTCCTGTTCTCTGGAGCAGCAGGAAACAAGCTTGCTCCCTCCTCAATATGACATCCCTTTAAGTATTTAATCAAGGCTATCATATCACCTCTTAACTTTATCTTTTCCAGGCTAAACATCCCCAGCTCCCTAAATCTTTCCTCATAGGGCTTCATGGTTTCCAGGCCCTTCGCCATTTTAGTTGTCCTCCTTTGGACACGATCCAGTTTCTCAATGTCCTTTTAGAATTGTGGTGCCCAGAACTGGACACAATATTCCTGACCAAAGCAGAATATAGTGGTACTACTACTTCCCTTGATCTAGACACCACACTTTTATTGATGCAGCCTTATAAGCTCTAAGATCTTCATGAAAGGCCCTTCTCTCTAGCCCACTGCCTTCGCTCTAGCCCACTGCTTCTTCAGCTTGGTGTGTATAAGACTGAGGGGTGACATGAGTGTGTTCTTTAAATACTTCAAGAGCCGCCACAGAGAAGAGTGAGCAGACCAGTTCTCTGTTGCCCCAGGTTTTAAATTATAGGAGGGCTGATCCTGATTTAACATTAAAAGGAACTCCTTGACAGCGAGAGCAATGGCACCAATGACCCAGAGAGGTGGTGGAATCTCTCTCTGCACAGTCTTCCAAAAGATGCATGACCTGCTGAAGATGCTTTAGCTGGAGCTCCTGCACTGCGCAGCAGGTTGGACTCCATGGCCCATGAAGCACCTTCCAACTCTAGGAATCTATGATTATTCTATGAGGAATGCAAGAGAGGATCCTCTTGTGGCTGCTCCCCAACTTTTTTAACTCTCACCCTCAGAAGGATAGGATGGTTCCTTCCATGCTGTCTTTCTGCCAACAACTGAACCTTTCTTATCCAGCAAGCCTACACATAGCAGCATTAGACTTGGAGGTAAGAGACGTGAAAATTGGAGGAAAGAACACCAACAATTTAAGATATGCAGATGACACCATACTAGCAAAGGCTTGGAACAATTACTGAAGAAAGTAAAGGAAGAAAGCAAAGGCAGGCTACATATTGAACATTAAGAAAACAAAAATAATGACCATAAACAGACAAGGAAGACATTGAAATAGTTCAAAATTTTCTATACTGAATCATTAATCAGAGTAGATACTGAAGTCAAGAAAATAGAAGAAGACTAGGACTCGGAAAGAAGCCCTATGAAGGAACTGGACAAGATCCCGAAGTGTAAAGCTGTATCACTTAATGCTAAAGTTAGGATGGTCCATGCCATGGTATTTCCCATTTCTATATATAGCTGTGCAAGCTGGACAATGAAGAAAGCTGACAGGAAGAAAATGCACTCATTTGAGATGTACTCTTGGAGTAGTGTCCTGCAGATACCATGGACTGCTATAAAGGCAAACAAATGCGTACTAGAGCAAAGAAAGCCTGAAATCTGCCTGGAAGCCAAGATGACTAAACTGAAGCTGTTGTATTCTGGATATATCACAAGAAGGCATAAGTCACTAGAAAAGACAATAATGCTTGGCAAGGTAGAAGGCAATAGGGCAGCGGTTCTCCATCGCCTAAGACCATTGGAAAACACATATTTCCAATGGTCTTAGGAACCGAGACAACCACAATCTTATGGTTAGGGGTCACCACAACATGAGGTATGTATTAAAGGGTTGCAACTTTAGGAAGGTTGAGAACCACTGTAGGAGGGAATCAGGAAGACTCAAGCAAGCAAGCAAGCAAGTCATGGTCCTGAGTCCGCAAGATCTGAGCAGAACAGCCAAGGATAAGGTAACTTGGAGGTCTCTCATTCATGCCGTAACTATAAGTCAACTTGAAGGCAGTTAACAACAAAGTCTGGGTTTCCATTCTTCCCTGCTCCCTTGTGCCCCCCTTCCTTCCCTTCCCACTGACCATGCGTCAGGCAACGTTTCAGAAAATGTTAAACGTTAAGAAGCAAAACAAAACAACTACAGAGTCATGAGACCCCATGGGTAACCAGTCTCTCCTTCTCCTTGTCTCAGCTTAACTTACCCTCACAGTGTTGTTGTGAAGATGAAAACACAGAGGAAAGGTAGGCAGGGAATTGATGCATGCGTCCATGAGCTCAAAGAAAGCAATACAGGATTCAAATGTAATCAAGGAAGGGAGGAAGCCAGGCAAGCAAGCCAAGCAGCGCGCATTCCTTGCTGAGATTAAGGAGATTAAGGGGGCTTTGCCTACAGCCACCTCTGCCCCCCTTCCACCATATTGATTTCTGCGCATCAACAGCCCTTCATATGAGAAAAGGATCCGGACCTCTGCTAGAGGAAGAGAGAACCGAATTCTTTCCTTCTACCTTCCCTCCACTCCCTCCAGGTGTCCTTACCTGGGGTTCTGACTGCTGCACCTTGTCTTGAGCCTCCATCAGCTCTTTGTCGATCTGTTCCAGTCGAGACACACGAATCTGAGTGTTTTTAGAAATCAAAGCATCCTGTTAGACTCAGAGACATACTGGCAAATTCTGAAATGCAGGCCACTACAGGGACAGCCTTTGTATAACAACACCATCTTGGAGAGTCAAGGAACAGCGGGTGGATGATCTCAAACCATGTCTAGCTTTAGTTTTGTGTGGGGTTTTCGGGCTATGTGGCCATGTTCGAGAAGAGTTTCTTCCTGAGGTTTCGCCAGCATCTGTGACTGGCATAGATGGCCACCTAGCCCAAAAACCCCACCAAAAAAAAACCTCCAACCCACATTTCTAGCCTTCTTCGCCTTTCCCAGGAACAAGTCTTTGGTAAAGCTAATGAGTCTTCATAGAATCATAGAATCTTAGAGTTGGAAGAGACTGCAAGGGCCATCCATTCCAACCCCATTCTGCCTTGCAGGAACTCTCAATCAAAGCATCCCCATTGACAGATGGCCATCCAGTCTCTGTTTAAAGACCACCAAGGAAGGTTCTTCACTCAACACCCAGGTACCTCCAAAAATAGTGAAAACTGAAAATCTAGGGGTGCTGGAGGGTTGGGAGAGGGGGATTGGGCAAGGTTTCCTTATTGCCCATCTCCTCACTAAATGGGGCTCCGATGTGTAACCACTGTTTCCACTCCTCCATTTGCTTGGCTTCTCTCTCTGGGCTCAATCCACACTACTGCCCAGAAAGAGAAGACAAGACTAGTCAAGGCTGGTGCTCATGGTAAATTTGGTAGCATAATCATGACAGCATAGTTTTTTATGGGTTTTTGGGGCTACGTGGCCATGTTCTAGAAGAGTTTATTCCTGACGTTTCGCCAGCATCTGTGGCTGGCATCTTCAGAGCATCTATGGATGCCGGCCATGAAAGCCTTCAACTTCACATGACAGCATAATTTCCAACACTTCATAGATGAAAATCAGGACATATGTGACCAAGCAACATCAGAGTGTGGTCAAGATGGTCAGAAGGATTAGTGAGGAAGAACAGATAATCTGGGAAAGGCAGGAACAGTTTGCTTTTGCATGAGCCAACTGGGAAGGGCATTAATTCAAGATAGCAGGGATTCCCTTCAGAGTAATATCAGAATCCTGGACTGATGAGAATCTTTGCAATTTGGGACATGCTAAGCAAAATTCACATTTTGGGGTGCAGAAAACAGAATTTTCTGCACAAGAAGCAGCAATTTCTTCCCATAAAAACAATATTTCTGTGCAGAAATTATGGCTGCATCCTATGGTTTACTCCCATTGAGAAGACCCATTCAGTCAATTACTGAACGGTGAGTCAACATGTAGGGAAATCCCAATGGTTCAATGGGTCTAATCAGGGGTAACAATGGGATTTGGACCAAAAATGCTATTGAAATGCTATGTGAAAATTTTGGAGAGAAGTCTCAAACTGCAAATTATCTACAACTGGACAGTTTTTGAAGACTTTCTTGCAGTGGGAATAAAATTGCTAAAATTGCCTTCTTTAAGAACAAATTTGGCAAAGAATTACACCCCTGGATTAAACTCCATCTGACCAAAGATTTTTTTTTTTTTTTTTGTCTTTGGGTAGATTCAAAATATAGTAAAATAAAAGAAGTTAAGGAATCTCTGTCACAGACCTGTGCCCTTTGCACCATCTCATCGGTTGTCCCAAAGCGCTCTTCCATGAGAGTCCGGATATGCTGAGCTTCAAATTCCAGTTGCTGGCGGATCAGGTCCATCTGCATGGAAAACTGGACAAGGCAAGAAAGAGGCAGGGTCAGGGGGACAAGATAACACACTGGAGCATCTCCTGCACAACACCCATCTTGTCCTTCTCCCTCATGGCTTGGAGTGCTTGTCCCAACTCATATCCAGATCTCACAATGGCCTGTTACAGACTGCCAAAATAAAGCTGCTTTGGGTCTCTTTGGAGGTATGCTGCTCTTTGGAGGTATGCTGAATCCGGAAGCTGCACCAAAGCTGCACTCCAGTGCTTAGGAATGGAGTGTGGCTTTGGCGTGACCTCTGGATTCTTAGGACCCACACATCATTTAAACAGCATACCTCCAAAGAGACCCGAAGCAGCTTTATTTTGGCAGTCTGTAACAGGCCAATGTTCACCTTCACTGACCGATGCTTATGATGGTTGCTGCCATGTATATGGGGCCATGGATCCATTTTGGTTTCTAGTCCAAACTTTTCAAGAAATTAACCAAGAATCTATTTTGGGTAGTGTTGCAAATCTACAAATTTTCACACTTATTGACATTTCCTCTTCTGTACAATTATTACAAGCACTGGAGACCTAAACCTTATTTCAGTTGGCAACCCTAATTGGGGGGGGGGGTGCGTTTCAGCATTTCGGATAGTTCAAGTTCAGATTCACCACGCACACTGACATGAAAACAGTTTGGAGATGTGGCCATGTTCTAGAAGAGCTTATTCCTGACGTTTCACCAGCATCTGTGGCTGAAGCTGCCAGCCACAGATGCAGGAGAAACGTTAGGAATAATCTCTTTCATGGCCGGCATCCATAGTTTTTATGGGTTTTTCGGGCTCTGTGGCCATGTTCTAGAAGAGTTTATTCCTGACGTTTCGCCAGCATCTGTGGCTGGCATCTTTAGAGAAGGTCCCACTAGAGAATTACAACTTGGGCAAAAGTCTTGTATTTGTGCAAAGCATTTGCTTCAGTCCCACCTTTTGTGGAATCTCTTTGTACAGAAAGACACACACATGCACAAATACAAATTATACTCTCCTCTGTCAAGGCCAGCCTTCTATCACAACTCACTGTCTCCACGTGCGGCAGCTCATCCAGCCTCTTCGAAAGACTTTGCAGTTGAGTGTAGTACCACAATTTCTCCTTTTCCTCCTTGTCAATTTCACCCAGAAGGAAACACCTGAGAAGGAAAAGAGAGCAACCAGAAGAGATTCAAAGACGGAAGGAAGATCGGGTAGATGGCGAGAACATTAGGAAAGTAGGGATGCAAGGGAAAGAAAATGTGTTGTGAAGTCGAAGGCTTTCATGGCCGGCGTCCATAGTTTTTTGTGGGTTTTTGGGGCTATGTGGCCATGTTCTAGAAGAGGTTATTCCTAACGTTTCACCATGGCTGGCATCTTCAGAGAATGTTGGCATAGAAGATATACACACACACACTGTGTGACCCTGGGTGGGGAGGAAATTTCATGTTAATCTATGTGTTGTTCTGTTGTTGATGGCAGGGCCTCAGAATGGGAGGATATGCAAAGGAGGATTAGTGTCTGCTGGTTGTGTGTGTGTGTGTGTGTGTGTGTGTGTGTGTATATATATATATATATATATATTTGTTGTTGTTGTGGGCCTTCAAGTTGTTTCCAATATATGGCAACCAAGGCAAATCTATCATGGGATTTTCAAGGCAAGGTTTGTTCAGAAGAGGTTTGCCTATTCTTTCTTCTGAAGCAGAGAGAGTGTGATTTGCCAAAGGTCACCCAGTGAATTTCCATTATAATAATAATACTGATTTATTTATAGCTTGCCTTTTCATGGGGAATCAAGGCGAGTTACAACGTCTAAAAACAGTGTATTACATATCAAATGGCTCAGCAGGGATTTCAAAACCTGGTCTCCAAAGTCAGAAAAATAGATGCTGGAAAAGACAGGAAAGCAAGAGAAGGAAGAAAAAAATCCTGGGTGTGAAAGAAAGAAAGAAAGAAAGAAAGATGAGAGGAAAAGGAGAAGGAGGGAGAGGGAGAGAAAGGAGGAAGAAGAAAAGGAGGAAGAAGGGACAGATGGATGGTTGGATGGATGGGGACAGAAGGGGAGAGAGTTAAGGGGGGAAAGGGGAAGGAAGGAGGTAAAGAGAGCATGGAAAAAGAGAGGGGGTAGTAAAGGGGGAGGCAGAAAAGAAAAGAAGAGTGGAGAGACCCAAGGGAGGAAAGGAAGTGCTGAGAAAGAATGACAGCAAAAAGGAGGTAAGTAAATAAATGCTGGGAACAGAGAAAGAAGATGTGGAAAGAAAGAAAGAAAGAAAGAAAGAAAGAAAGAAAGAAAGATGGAAACAATTGGAGAGTGCCTGCCCTTGAACTGCAGCCTGTTGGAGATAGCAACCTTGCATGCTTAAACTCACTGATAGCTATATTTGCATGTTACTCTAGTTTAAGCTCAGTATATGCCTATGGTTACTTCTATTTGTGGATTTGCACCCTTTCTCACTTCCTGAGTCAGGTAGGCTTCCTTTATTTTTCTCTGCTTGCTGTTTCCTTCTTCTCTCTCTCATTAAGCATGTGCTGAGGAAGGGTCTTTTGCATGAGAAGCTCCAATCTTCCTGAAACCATGTATATATTCTTTCCTCTCCCTCCCTGACAACCTGCCTCAAGAAGCTGAATCTCTGTATTGATCATGCACAAGTGTGAGTAAAACTCTTTATACCTTTCAAAAGATGACTGGGTTTGATTCTTTTGTCTGGAGCTGAGATGGTTATTGTTCTAACTTCTGCCCCAGTGTATATACTCATGTATAGACATTTAGGTCAAAAAATTGACCCCAAAACCCTGATTTGACGTATTCATGGGTCAGTGTGAGTACTGTATCTTAACTCTTATTTAAAAGAAGAAACCATTCCCTGGTGAAAAGCAAGAGTATCATCTGTCCTGGAAGCATTTACCCTCTGTATTCTCTCATCCATCCAGCCTTAAGGCTCAGTGCATAGAGTTATGTCTGCTGGAATTTTGTGAGCTCTTTGACATTGTTTTACTTTGCTTCATTCTTTAGATCCTTTGCTATATGCTCCTCGACTTATCCACGAGTCGTAGCAAAATCCATAATTTTGGCCTCAAAACTTGCCCTCGACATATACACGAGGTTGACTTATAGTCGAGTATATACGGTACACTCCTCATGAGACCACTTTCTCCTATCTAAAAAACCAAGGAGGAACTGAGGAGTGGATCTGAAAGTTCTTTTTGTCAAACATGGCTCTGCCTGCCCTTGAACATGAATCAACAGTGCGATGCGGCAGCTAAAAAGGCCAATGCAATTTTAGGCTGCATCAATAAAACTATAGTGTCTAGATCAAGGGAAGCAATAGTGCCACTCTATCCTGCTTTGGTCAGGCCCCACCTGGAATACTGTGTCCAGTTCTGGGAACCACAATTCAAAAAGGATGTGGAGAAATTGGAGCCATGTGTCCAAAGGAGGGCAACTAAAATGGTGAAGGGTCTGGAAACCATGCCCTATGAGGAAAGACTTAGGGAGCTGGGTATGTTTAGTCTAGAGAAGAGAAGGTTAAGAGGTGATATGATAGCCCCATTTAAAAATTTGAAGGGATGTCATATTGAGGAGGGAGCAAGCTTGTTTTCTGCTGCTCCAGAGACCAGAACACAGAAAAATGGATGCAAGCTAGAGGAAAAGAGATTCCACCTCAACATTAGGAGGAACTTCCTAAGAGTAAGGTCTGTTTGACAGTGGAACACACTCCTTCCTCGGAGTGTAGTGGAGTCTCCTTCCTTGGAGGTCTTTAAACAGAGGCTGGATGGCCATCTATCAATGGGGATGCTTTGATTGAGAGCTGCTGCATGGCAGAATGGAGTTGGTCTGGATGGCCCTTGTGGTCTCTTCCAACTCTACGATTCTATAAACGGTAGCCTTCCTCATACAGCTGCACATAGAAGTTGCCCATCTCATGACACCCAAAGGGCGGATCAAGTCTGCTGAGTGTCCTCATGGGCAAGCAAGGGGGAGAAGAAGGAAAATAGAAGGATACCTGGGAGAAGGTGTATTTCTTGTCCATTCCTACCCTCCTCCACCAGTTCCCTGCAACTGCTCCCTGATCCCCTCACCTCTCTCTGTCAAGTTCTTCAAGAAGTCGGATTGTGGCCCGGCTCAGGTCTCCGATGCTATCCTTTCTCTGGAGCGTGGCTGAATGGGCTGGGCTATCCTCAGGGCTGTGGCGGCCCTGGCATACAGGCTCTGGGATCATGGCCTGCGAGTGGAACTTCAGGTTGTACAAGCTGGTGATGTCCATCTGGAGGGCTAGAGGAGAAGGAAGGAGATGGGTAATATTTGGAAGGACAGCACACTTGTGTCATCATTTCACTAAAGACTTAGATCTGCCTTGATTCTGCAAGGAAATATATATATAACATTGCTTGAGAAAGGGTCTTTTGGGGACAACAATTCCCAGAATCTCTCATTTAGTGTAGCCACTAAGTATCTAAGGTTTGTTCTGGGATATATCCCAATAGCATGGTGGAAGACAAGTATAAAGGCATAATAATAATAAGATACACTCCCTCAAAGTGTGGTGCAGTCTCCTACTTTGGGTGTCTTTAAACAGAGGGTGGATGGCCATCTGTCAATGGGGATGCTTTGACTGAGAGTTCCTGCATGGCAGAATAAAGGGATTGGACTGGATGGCCCTTGCGGTCTCTTCCAACTCTAGGATTCTATGATTCTATGAATAATATAATAATAATAAAATTTATTTATATCCCGCCCCATCTGCACTCAGGCAATCGGGGCGGCTTACAGCATTAAAATTATACAAATCATGTCCCCTGATCTTCCCTCCTTTAAAATAGAATTAAAAAGTGGCTTCCATTCACATCATGACTTCCGCATACAAAGAGAGCCTTCTGCTCACAACTGTGATTTCCATTCACAAATGGCTTCCACACACAAAGAGAGCCTTCCGCTCGCACTGTGACATCCACACACAAAGTGGGTTTTGTACAGAAGAGAGCTTCCCACTCACACCATTTCTTCCACCCACAAAGAGCTTCTGTGCACAAAATGGCTTTAGACACAAGACAGCCTTTCACTTGTACCGTGACTTCCGCACATGAAGTGGCGTCTACACCCGGTTGGGACTTGCACTCATGTTATAAGTCCCCCATAAAAAGTGGCTTCCATGAACTTTTGTAAGAGCCTTCTTCTTACATGTGACTTCCATGCAAAAAATGGCTTCCTTTCACAACCTTCCACTCACATCATGACTTGTGCATACTAAATGGCTTCTGCACACAAGAAAGCCTTCCACTCACATTTGACTTCCACACAAAAAGTGGCTTCCACCCACAGCTGAGCCTTCCACTTACTTTATGACATCTGCATACAAAATGGCTTTTGTGCATACTCCACTCCCACCATAATTTCCACAGAGTGGCTTCTGCAGACAATGAAGCCTTCCACTCACATCAAGACTTCCACAAAGTGTTCTCTGTTTACAAAGAGAGCCGCTCACATTGATACTTCTGCTCACAAAGTGACTTCTGCTCACCTTTCAGCTGATCAAGAACCTCCATTTGACCTGAAGACACCATCACCTTGGCCTCCTGTTCTAGCTTGCCTTGCAGGTGCTTCAAAACTTCCTAGGTTGGAGAAGATTTGGAAAGGGGAAAATGGAGACAAAGTGAAAACACAGGATGGGGAGCAAATGAAGACTGTAATTTGCACATGCTCAGAGGTAACTTGCCTACCATTCTTATGAGGGCACTTCAGTCATTCACTCTTACCAGGAGAGGACATGACGGAATAAGGAAAACAAATGAGGAGTGCTTGGTGGTAATGGGATATAGGGCTGGCCCAGGACATTTTGCCACTTGGAACAAGGGACAAAATGGAACCGTCCCCAGATTTCATACACGGAAGCCAACTGATTGGCTATAGAATTGGAGCCTTCACCACATTATCTTTGATAGAGAGGTGGGATATAAATAAAATTTTATTGTTATTATTTTATTATGGGAAGACAACAGGGTGAGTGAGGCAGTGCCAGACAAAATAAAGGTGAACCCATAGCTCCGTCCTCCAACAGAAAAGAATGACCGAAGGACATGGGGAGGAAACATTGGTTTGGCTGCCTCCCAGTCCCTGCCGGCTCACTCTGCCTAATGGTGAGACTGGGGTAGTTCTCTATAAATGGAATCTGAACCTGCAAAAGAATCAAGATGTTCCATAAGATAATTATGCTTTTATAGATCAATAAGTGGAAATGTGGTGGACAAAGCTTTTAGGCTCTTAGGAGATAACGTTGCTCTCTCTAAATGGATGAAATGGATGCATTCTCTTCCTTTGTGTTTTATTTCTTTGCTGTGAAAATAAACTCTCGTATGTTGTTTTTTAAATTTTATTTCTTGCAATGAAACCTTTGTTCTGCATTTAGCGCTGATATCAGTGTTTACTTTCTTAGTAAAGAGAAGTATAGTGGTTTGACCAGTCAAATTAGATCTTCACATTAGTCCACCTTGGGTCATGAAAGTTACCGGGTGACTTTGGGTCAGTCACTTTGGCCTGTTGTTGTTTTTCTTGTTGTTGTTATGTGCCTTTAAATTGGCTCCAGCTTGGCTCCAACACTCTCCTAGGGTTTGCTTGGCAGTATTTTTTCACAAGATGTATGTCTTGGCCTGCATCTGAGGTTGAGAGAATAAGACTTGCCAAAGGTCACCTAGTAAGGTTCCGTGGCTAAGTGGAGATTCAAACCTTTGTCTCCCAGAGTCCTAGGAGATTCCCGCATGAGTTACTACTGCTGGAACTGAAGTGGAATTACAATCATGATTCCTTCTTTTTTGCATGATGTCACTTGTCCGTTGATCTATTGTTACACCGTTATTATCATGCAATTTCACATTAATGAGGGATACTCATCAATAACTGCCAATACAGTATCATTACATTCATGCAATTGTGCAGGGGTGGGTTGTTCTAGTGTTACAGTAGTGTCCCTTTTCTAAACCAACTTAGGGAGCTGGGGATGTTTAGCCTGGAGAAGAGAAGGTTAAGAGGCGATATGATAGCCCTGTTTAAATATTGGAAGGGATGTTATATTAAGGAGAGAGCAAGCTTGTTTTCTCCTGCTCCAGAGACTAGGACCCAGAACAATGAATGCAAGCTTCAGGAAAAGAGATTCCAGCTCAACATTCGGGGGAACTTCCTGTCAGTAAGGGCTGTTCAACAGTGGAACACACTCCTTCCTCGGAGTATAGTAGAGTCTCCTTCCTTGGAAGTCTTTTAAACAGAGGCTGGATGGCCATCTGTCAATGGGGATGCTTTGATGGAGAGTTCCTGCATGGCAGAATGGGGTTGGACTGGATGGACCTTGCGGTCTCTTCCAACTCTATGATTCTATGATCCTAAACAAAGGAGGGATTTGGGAGGGACCATCATAACCAGGCAATTTAGCCCTACAGCAGTGGCATTACTTGGAGGATGCGGTTGTGTGGCCTGCACCCAATGACACCCCAGAAGAGAAGTGATACTCAGTCAGGCCCTCCCCACTCATGCGCACTCCCCCCGTACTCTCCTCCTGCATGTCCTTTAGTGACCTTGTTCCAATGAGGAAAAGGGACAGCATGGGGGGAGTTCACATCACCCCTCAGAAGTCTTGCCCTCCACACCGGTTGACACTAGGTATGGAGACATGACTGCCCTACAGTCAGCACACCTTTTACAAGAGGAAGATAATGCCATCAAAGCCAAAAACAATGAACAGCAGTCAGTTACCAAGAGATTGAGAGAGACTTGAGCCAAAGGGCATTCTAAGGGGTAGTGATAAACAGTCCAAGTCAATCTGAGAAATCGCCAAGAACAATCACGGACCTCACCAAAATAATTTTAAATCATATATATTTTCCAAATAATATACAGATACACTAGAGATGTTCCTCGCTGCTCGCATGGAGGAGAGAAATGGGTAGTAACAGTGAGAAATAGAGCTGAGGGTGGGCAGAGCTATCTCCAAAACACTTGTAGTAACTATTTGAGAAGGTTCCAAAGACGCACTGCGCAGGCACGGAATAATAGCCAAATTGTGTGAGCCACAGAGACCACAAAGAAGAACCAATGGATGCTCATGGACGGTTATAGAGCATCCGTGCACATTCATATGCATCTTGGAAACCAGAGGTTTGAACTTTCAGATCTGTTTTCCTCCAACCCGGTGCATTCTGGAGGCGTGGGATGACAAATTCCATAATCTGCAACCAAAACTATCAGAGATGGTGAGAGATGTAGTCCCACAAAATCTACTGGGGGAAGGTACTGGATGAGCATATAGTCCTGGGGGAAGATTCTGGAGGAGGCTGCCAAGTCCACAAAAGAATGACTAACCCAGACAAACCGAATTTGGGTGACTAGTATGTTGCTCACCTTCATATCTGAGGTTTCATTTTCAAGCTTGGAGAGATGGTTGGAATTGTCCTCCAGTTCCCTGCGGAGGTGTGTGTTCTCTTTCTTCAGTGCCTCCACCTGCCTAACCAGTTGGTCGTAGGATGCGATAGACCCAGACATCTTCAGCTCCTCCATTGACTAGAGTTAGAAAGAGGGAAATGACAAATGTGAGGCAACCAAACAGATGTAAAATAAAGGCCTACCTCAGTTAACAAAGCCCCTGATAAAGAAGTTACATTTTACACAGTCTTTTTATGTCCACCCAACCCCTACTGTCTCCTCTTTCTCCATCTAGCTGGAAGCCTATACCAGCACCAGCAATGGAAGAATGGTAAAGGAGAGTGGAAAAGATTACGGTATTTCCCCGAATTTACACATCTCTCGGTTGATCCTGAACTGGGTTCGAATTGACCTAGCATTGACTTCGATTACATGTGATAACCTCTCACGCAATAATGTGAATCCGCATGATTGCATCCAGGATCACACTGCGTTGACCTTCCAATTTCCCCCGTGGGATAACATCTATAGAGATTTGGTGTTGGGTTTCACCAGCATATTTAAAATTAGCAATGCAATAAAGAAAGCTTGAGCTGGGAATGGGTGAGGTTTTACTCTAGCTGATCTTAGCATAGCTGTGTGTGCCTGTCTGCAATAGACAAGGTAACAGCAGCTGCCTCTAGAACCTCTCACTGACATGTGTGAACAGCAAAACAGAGAGACAACCAGCTACCACTAGCGCGCATATATATATATATATATATATATATATATATATATATATATATTAAAGGCATAGGTTTATAGACCAAAAGGGCCATTATAAGAAAAGTAGAGGCTAGTGAAAAATAAGATCACCCCTGGATATATTTTGGAGGAACCCTTCAAGTGGCCTTTGGAAGGTTCAAAATGTTTTTATTTACTTCTGCAAAGCTTCCCTGGACTATTGTTTCATTTCACACATGTACAGATCATTGATTCTGAATAAAACATTTGATGAATAAAACATTTGATGTTGGGAGTGCTCTTCTTTTTGTGGTGTAGGAACCATCCCCCTATTCTATGTTATTTCTGCTTCTGGGACCAAATTTTCTCCTAAAGAAGCAATGCCCAGGACCATGTCAACTTTGTTAACTGGGGTACAGCAGCCTTTTTTTGTCCTAGTCTTGGAGGAAAGTCGGGGTATCAATAAAGTGATTGATTGGTTGATTGAGTGATCCCCAAGGAATCACATCAAGCATTATTCTTTTGGGAAGGATAAAGTTCACAATACCTCTTGCCACACCTGGTAACCTACTGATCATATATAGGTTTTCTAGCAAATGGCTCTAGTAGTCTGTTAAAGCATTTTAGAGACAGGCCAAATTATAAGCAGGAAAGGGACTGTGTCGTTTTGGAGGGAGATGTGCAGTTTTCTGTCCTGTAAGTGAAACATGCCTAAGTCTTTCATATATAATATAATAATAAAAATATTCATATATGACCACAAATTCCCTTCATCTTCCTGCATGTCCTACTTCCCTCTTGCCACAGAACATATACTTGGCACCCCAAAACGTGCTCAGTATGGCATCCTAATGTGAAAAAATACCACAAACCCAGCCCTCAGTCCCGACCAATTGCAAGACCCGAATCCTATGGTTAGACTACAATAGATCTATCTGCCTATTTATTTATAAATTTAGCTGATTTATATCCCACTTTTCTCCCGAATGGGTCTCAAAGTGGCTTGCTAAAACAGAACACCTAAAACAATGATGGAGTACAAAAGTTGTTTAAAAGCATTAAACCAGACATTCACTTAAGACACTACTTTTAAGACATGAACATTGAAACAATTAAGGCTTTTAAAATACATATTACACACTAAAAACAGCACACCTAGTGAATTAATGAGATTTATGCATATGCCAGCTCATCATTCAATATCATATTTCATTGCTGACTTGAGTAAACCCATTGAATTAATGGAATTTCCCTGTGTGATGACATACCAGTCACTAACTGCTAGAATAATACAGTTTAGGTCTGTGTTGGTTCATTATTTAGCAACCGATTCCTAACTAGAGTAAACCCACTGCACCAATGGAATTTGCCTCTGTGTCGACCCATCATTCAGTAATTGATTCAGTAGGTCTACTTTAACTGGAAGTCAGGTTCCAAAATGTAATGTAATGTGTGGGGTTATTTCCACTGTGTTGACAAACAGATTTTTTTACATATATAGATATAGAGATATCCAACTGTATTTACAAGGTATACAATAAAATCAATCCGAAAGGTTCACAACAATTTAATAATACTAATACTAAGTAGTAGTAGTAGTAGTAGTAGTAGTAATAGCAATAGGGAGGAGGTGGGGCGGAAGAAGATAAATTACTCAGTGCAAGGAAAACCATATATATATACAGTATATAGAGAGAGTAATTTTGCCATGGGGGTAGGTTCTCATTCCCCCCTTTGACACTTTCTGCCCCACTCCATCCACTGCCCCACTACAAAATCCTCCTCCATCGCTTTTCTTTGTTTCTCATTCTCTCGCTCCTCTTTCATCTCTTTGTCTCCTGTGACTCTCCTTGTTTTCTCATTCTCAACACAGTTTACTAGGACTGAACCAGGCAGGGTCATGGCTTACCTGCCTTTGTGAGTCTCCCTTTTCTATCCTCCATCCCCTGTCAGTCCATCAACCAGATCCTCCCATCTTACCTGGTTTCTCTTTTAATCTGCCCCATATGCCAAGAACAGCTTGGGGAAATCCAAAACACAGAACACAGAAACGCACGCATACAGAGCTGGGAGACCAGGCAACTAGAAAATCAAAGAAAAGACCCCCCCCCCCCCACAATTCCCACATGTCAAAAAGACATCATGCACTGGACACCTACCGCACACAAAGACTGGAGACAAATGTGCATTTCACCTCACCTTGTAGCCCTTGGTCCTCATGCTACAAACCCCTTGGCAGGTTTGTGGCTGGCTCTCGCCCACCGCCATCACCAAAGCCACAAATGGATCCCATCTCCATTTTTAAAAATGAATATATGTAATGTCCCAAGGGGTATAGGGATGGAAATTGGTTGGAGGAAGGGGATGGCAATGAAGCCGAGTCAGCATCTCGCCCATGCTCAGGAGTGTCTCTTGTTAATTGTGCGTCATGTGAGCAGTGTGCTGAACTGCATCGATCTGCTAAAACAACCCCCGCCTTTTGCCAGCCCATCATCTCAACAACACAAGTGACATGCCGGGCTTTGTTTAATGTGCATTCCTTCACTCATTCTGTCATTCCCTAGTTTGTATCCATCATTTCACAGCCTCAAAGAATGGGTCGGTAATATTCCGGGCAGCTGCCTTATACCAAGCAAGGCTATGGCTCAGTCATGCTCCATGCTGGCCACAGACGCTGGCAGATGCTCTGGCAGAGAACACCTTCTGGCCCCAATCCTCCTGATGTCATACAGTTACCCCCAAACTCTGGTGCTTCAGGTGTTTTGGACTTCAGCACCCAGAAGCCTTGGCCATCTTGGACAATGCTCTGGGATCCTGGGAGCTAAAGTCCAAAACACCTGGAGGACCGGAGTTTGGGAATCACTGGTGTAGAAGATGGAGCCAGCTTGTTTTCTGCAGCTCCAGAGACTAGAACATAGATCAGTGGATTCAAATTATAAAAGAAGAGATTCCATCTAAACTTCAGGAAGAACTTCTTGAGCCATTTGACAGTGGAATGAGGGTGGTGGACTCTCCCACCTTTGGAGATCTTTACACAGAGGTTGGATGGGCATCTTTAAGTAGTGCTTTTGTTGTGTATTCCTGGATAGCAAGGGGCTGGACTACATGACGCATGAGACACAACTCTTAAGATCCTATGATTCTAAGCTGGATGTGCCAAGCTTAGAATCATAGGATGTGTTCTTCTACTGTGCTATCCTTTCCTTAAAAAGAAAGCAAGATGCTAGTCCTCATAGTTCTACATAAACGGAAATATGGGAAGCATCTTCCTTGTGTCAGAAGCTACCTTCGGCAGGTGCATGCAACTGAAGCATTGTCAACACTGGCTGGCATTAACCTCCAGGGTTTCATATGGGGTCCTTTCCCAGACACACCTGACTTGAACCCAGGGTTTTCTTCATGTAAAGCATGTGTTCCACCAAGCCACAGTGCTTAGCGCCGCAATAGCATTTGCAGTTCTATACTGCTTCATAGTGAACTCAGCACTCTCTAAGCAGTTTACAATCTGTAAGCCAATTGCCCCCAACAAGTTGGGGACTCATTTTACCAACCTACGAAAGGATGGAAGGCTGAGTCAACCTTGGAGCCCTGGGATCGAGTGCTTACATCTGGCCATAGATTTGCTGGCACTCCATTAAAAATACTAACAGAAATCAGAGTGGTGTTTCGAAAGGAAACCTGCCCGGAAAGCATTGCTTGTAGCCCCCCTTCTGCTAAAGTGCACCCAGTTACTTGCATAATGGCAAGAATTAAAAAATTACAAAATACACAGCACGGCATCAAAAGTGACCAACATTTTAAAATGCATGATAAAAAAAAGAAGAAATAAAAGTCTAACCAGAAGATAACACAAAAAAAGGTCTCAAAATCCTGTGTGGGGTTGTTGTTTTTTCCAGTCCACATTTGAACAGGACAAAAACTGAAAGAGAAAATTCTTCCTGGGCCATAGAATCATAGAATCCTAGAGTCGGAAGAGACCCCCAAGGGCCATCCAGTCCAACCCCATTCTGCCATGCGGGAACTCACAATCAATGCACCCCCAACAGAAAGCCATCCAGCTCTCTGTTGAAAAACCTCCAAAGGAGACTCCGCTACACTCTTCCACTATCAAACAGTTCTTACTGAAGTATGTCCAGAGAAAAAGAAAAGGTGTCTTCAAAGCTCGGAACTGCCTTCTTAACAGACCTATGTCAAAGCAAGGATTTGGGGGTGTTCTGTTTTTGGACTTTAACTCCCAGAATCCCCCAGACAGCACAGCCACTGGCCACGTTGGCTGGGGGTTTCTGGGAGGGATAGCCCCTAGAAGTAAATTTGTCTAGCTCTGGAAACCAAACTTATAATTAGGGCTTCGATTTCTTGACGACAGCTTTGTAATTTGCCCGCATGAAAAGCCGTCACTTGGGAAGTTCCACCAGGATTTTAATTTCTTCTCTGCCATCAACCTGAGCTTGGAACAAACCACACAGCAATTTCACTTTCTTGACACCCCTGACCTCTAAGCACCACACACATATCAAAAACCCATTGGTTGCTACACAAACTTGCATGCCTTCCATTTCCACCCAGAATACACTAGCAAGCCCTCCAACACAACCACACCAGCTCAGACCCACAACAGTGAGATTAGAAGAAAAAAATTGTCAAGGTAAGATTATTTATAGTCAGCCTTCCACATTTGTGGCTTTGACTTTTGTGGATTTGATTCTTCACGGATTTGATTTATACGGTCCCTCTAGGAATTTCTAGGTCCTTGTGATTGGGCAGGCTATAAATAAATCATCATCATCATCATCATCATTATTATTAGGTCTGCCAGCATGACTCTATAGTCACATTTGGCCAGAAGTTGACCACAGAGTTGCGTTGGAAGACCCAGAGATCCCTAGAAAGAACATATCTCTAGGCATTTTTAGGTCCTCCAGTGCAATTCTATGGTCAGCTTCTGCAAAAAATTGACCATAGATTTGTGCTGGAGGACCTAGAGATTCCTAGAAAAGTGTTGTCTGAGATTTTAAAACATTGTGGGTTTTTTATTTGCAGTTTTTACACTTGTACAGAGGTCCTGGGCCCCTAACTTCAGCGAATGTGGAGGGCCCACTGTAATATCCGGGAACCATTTACTACAAGACAGACCAAAACCACAAAATGGCCCTAGTGGTCACATCATACAGTGTCCTCCTGAGACCATTCAAGTTCAGCATACAACCAGTTCGGGAGAATAACACTGCTCTCTCACAAGCTCTGGGAGGAAGGTCTTTTTTGGCCTAAGGCAAGCTCCAAATCTTAAACAACTACTCACTTACCAACAGGAAACGTAACATTAACAAGACCATGAACCACATGGACAAGACCCCGCCACAAGACCAGATGCCAACTCTGTCCCCACATCTACTCTGGAGTAACCTTACAGGACCCATTCGCATCACTCACAACATCAGAACCGCACTGACTTGCTCTTCCTCCAATGTGATATATATACCACCTTATGCCAGCAATGCTCCTCTACACTGGCCAGGATAGTCTCTGCACATTATTGGATTCAAATCTGACCTTAGAAATGGCAATACCCCCAAAACCATCACTCACAACACCAGAGGTACATTGATATGCACTTCCTCCAATGTGATACATGCCATCCTATGCCAGCAATGCTCCTCTACACTCTACATTGGCCAGGATAGTCTCTATACAAGAGGACTATTGGATACAAATCGGATCTTAGAAATGGCAATATCCCAAAGCCAGCTGCAGAACATGCCAACCTTCCTGGGTACACAGTGAAGAGTTACAGCAATAGGAATCTTCTCAGATAAGATTTTGAAACCAAGGAAACTGGTTTTTGGTAAGATTTATTGCATCAGTACTAACTGACCACTGTAAAGATCTGAAAGACCTGTATCACTTCACCCAGCCCCTAAAATTCACAACTTGAAGCAGGGAATTGTGTTATATATACAGTATGCATGCTATTTTTCTGCAGCTTCACTGATCAAGACAAACCTCAGCACTGAGTTGTACCTCAAAGGCAGAGAGAAAAGATTAGCAACAAGCAAATGCACCAAAGAACAGAACTGTGGGTAAGGAACTTGAATGGCAACACTTTTCTCCCATAAGATTCTTGTGAGGTTCGCTTTCTATGCTGCAGCATACTCTTATTGTAGAGTAACAGAGGCTGCTGCAAAATCCATCAGCTCTTTGCCCTGAAGACAGAGGAGAAAATGTCAATTTCCCAAGCAACAGGGAATAAAAACAGATGAATTACGGTGGCACCCTATCCACTTTTGAGCTCAGCAGCTGGATCCGGTGTAATGCCGTGCGCCAATGTGCACACCTCGTGGCTCAATGGATGAAAACATCAGGGCGCATAGTCCCTTCCAGCACGTGGGTGAGCTATGGCATGCGTGTGTGGGTAACTGGATGCTGATCCCTAGAGGCATATCAATATGATATAGCGCATGCCAGTGTCTCTGTACACATCGCTCACATGTGCTTTGAAGTGCCATCCTTGGGAACACTGGAAAAACGGCCGAATAGAGGCAGACCTTAGTTTAAAAGTCTCCGACAAGCTCCACTGTACAAAGGCCTTTTACTCCATACCCTTTTCTTTCTTGTCCTCTGTCAAGCTGACGGGTTCTTTTAAGCAGCATTGGCACTGGAAGATGGCAAAGGAGGACTGGAGAAACACAGAGTTTCATGCTAGGTTGCAACAGCATTCTTGCAAAACAAAACAAAAGCTAATTCAGCTTGAGCTGGGAAAGAATAGGGCAAGGCTCTGTCCTGGGCCCAGGGCTATTCAACATCTTTATCAATGACTTGGATGACAGAATTGGGGGCACACTTAGCAAATTTGCAGATGACACCAAGTTAGGAGAAGTAGCAAATACTCCAGAGGACAGGATCAAAATTCAAAATGACCTGAATAGACTAGAAAGCTGGGCCAAAGCTAACAAAATGAAATTCAACACAGAGTAAGGTACTACACTTTGGGTGGAAAAATGAAATGCACAGATATAGGATGGGCAACACCTGGCTGAATGAAACTACGTGTGAAAGGGATCTGGGAGTCCAAGTAGACCACAAGATGAACATGAGACAAGAGTGCAATGCAGCAGCTAACAAGGCCAATGGGATTTTAGGCTGCATCAATATATAATGTCTAGATCAAGGGAAGTAATAGTGCCCCTCTATTCTGCTGTGGTCAGGCCCCACCTGGAATACTGTGTCCAGTTCTGGGCACCACAATTCAAAAAGGATGTGGAGAAACTGGAGCATGTCCAGAGGAGGGCGACTAAAGTGGTGAAAGGTCTGGAAACCATGCCTTATAAGGAATGCCTTAGGGAGCTGGGGATGTTTAGTCTAAAGAAGAGAAGGTTAAGAGGTGATACGATAGCCCTGTTTAAATACTTGAAGTGGTACCATATTGAGGAGGGAGCAAGCTTTTTTTCTGCTACTCCAGAGACTAGATGCTCCAGGAAAAGAGATTCCACCTCAACATTAGGAGGAACTTCCTGACAGTAAGTGCTGTTCGACAGCCCTTCTCCCATAATCTGGTGACATCCCAAAGTGTGGAACAGCAAACCCAATCACTCCAAACCAACATGGTTGCGGTCATGGGAGCTGTAGTCCCAGTGAATCCGGCTGGGAGGAAGAACAACACACTGAGCCATAAGGTTCTAGACTAGGTTCTAGAGGAGGCAGCAAGATCCACGAAAAATAATCCAAAACTATCAAACACAGGAGTGCCTTAGTTGCTGGGGATTAGATGGCCTTTAGGTATCCTTCCAACTCTTGTTGTTGTGTGCCTTCAAATTGTTCCTGATATGCAATCCTAAAGTGAACCCTATCACAAGATTTTCTGGGGCTGAGAGTGTGTGACTCGCCTAAGGTCACCCAGTGAGCTTCCATGGCTGAGTGGGGATTTGAACCCTGGTCTCCAGAGTCATAGTCTAACACTCAAAGCATGATATCATGCTGGCTCTCCCTATAATTCTATTAATCTCTTTGCATTTACAACAACAACAAAAAAGAAAAGCTTTTTGCAATACATTGCTTCTCTCTTGAACTTGCTCATTAAAATGAATGGAGGGAGGAGAAATCCTTTAGCTTGGAGAGAGATGACACTGAATTGGCTCAAAATTAGCTTGGCAACCAGTGAGGCAGACCTTGGTTTTTCCAGTTCTGGCCAATGTAAAACCAAGAGGCGCGTCTCTCTCTCCCCCCCCCCCCCCCCCCGGCTCCTTTGCTTTTCCCCCCCCAATAAAAAGAGCTCAATGCAAACCAAGAGGCAAAAATGGCTTCCAAACAAAGCCGTTCTATTTTTTTTCCCAATTAAAAAAAAATTGTACCAAAAATGCAAATAAAAAAATGGCCTTGCCCTTCGGCATCTCTTCCCTTTCCTGAATAGGGAGAGTCGACAACATGGCTTTGTGCCTCCTTCGTCTTGCATTGGCCAAGAGATCTCCAGGGACCAGTCCTATCCAGTGAATAAATCAGAACAAAAGGGATGGGGGGGGGTGGATTAAATAGAGCAAGTAAGCAACAGCGGAAGGGATGCCAAATGGTCCTGGCCAATCCCAGAGCTCTTTGGTAACCATGGAGATGCCCAACAGAGCTGGGATGGAAAGGAGAAAAGGAGGAGGGCAAGGGGGGGCATCTCAAATACCCCCCATTTGAACCCCCCACCCCACAATGCAAGGGAAGCCAGTACTTCGATTCTCTCATTTATGCATTTACTTCCCTCCATCGCAGGGCCGGAGCTACAAAGGAAGGAATGAGGGCACTGACCCCGCAAAATAAGAATCAATGGGGAAGAAGAGAGGGCCAGCTTGTTTGCTGCTGCTCCAGGGACTAGACCATGAAGCAATGGCTTCAAAGGCACAAGGGAAGAGATCCCAGCTAAACTCTGGGAAGAATGGCTTTACTGGAAGAGCTCTCCGAGACTAGAGAGGGGACTGCAGCCAAGAAATCAGATTAGCAACGGGAAGAGCAGCTACGAAAGAACTAGACAAGATCCTAAAGTGTAAAGACATACAACTGAGCACTACAGTTAGAATTGTCCAAGCCATGGCATTCCCCATCGCCAAGTACGGATGTGAAAGCTGGAAAAGAAAGGGGATAGGAAAAGAATAAACTCACGGGAGACGTGGCGCGGGCGAAGAGTGCTGAGGATACCCTGGGCAGCCAAAAAGATGAACAAAACAGGTCCTTGAACAGATCAACCATGAACTCCCCCTGGAAGCCAGGATTATTAAATTGAGACTGTCATGCTTTGGCCACCATCGTGAGAAGGGAGGACTCATTAAAAAGACAATAATGCTGGGAAAGGTAGAAGATAGTAGAAAGAGAGGAAGACGCCATGCCAGACTCAGTGAGGGAGGACATGGGACTGGGTTTGCAGGGTAGGAGGCCTTGGACATGGTTCATCCCAGAGGACAGGATCAAAATTTAAAATGACCTGAATAGACTAGAAAGCTGGGCCAAAGCTAACAAAATGAACTTCAACAGGAAGAAATGTAAGGTACTGCACTTTGGGCGGAAAAATTAAATACACAGATATAGGATGGGGGACACCTGGCTTAAGGAGACAACATGTGAAAGGGATCTAGGAGTCCAAGTAGACCACAAGTTGAACATGAGTCAACAGTGCGATGAGGCAGCTAATAAGGCCAATGCGATTTTAGGCTGCATCAATAGAAGTATAGTGTCTAGATCAAGGGAAGTAATAGTGCCACTATATTCTGCTCTGGTCAGACCCCACCTGGAATACTATGTCCAGTTCTGAGTAAAACAATTCAAAAAGGACATTGAGAAACTGGAGCCATGTGTCCAAAGGAGGGTGACTAAAATGATGAAGGGTCTGGAAACTATGAAGCCCTATAAGGAACGACTGAGGGAGCTGGGGATGTTTAGCCTGGAGAAGAGAAGGTGAAGAGGGGATATGATAGCCCTGTTTAAATACTTGGATGCCATATTGAGGAGGGAGCAAGCTTATTTTCTGCTACTCCAGAGACTAGATGCAATGGATTCAAACACCAGGAAAAGAGATTCCAGCTCAACAGTAGGAGGAGCTACCTGACAGTAAGGGTTGCATCATATTGTTGACTCATGTTCAACTAGTAGTCTACTAGGACTCCTAGACCCCTTTCACATGTACTGTTGTCAATCCAGGTGTCACCCAACCTATATCGGAGCATTTCATTTTTTTCCCCTTAAGTGCAGTACTTTACATTTCTGCATGTTGAAATTCTTTTTGTTAGTTTCAGCCCAGCTTTCTAACCTATTCAGGTCATTTTGAATTTTGATCCTCTCCTCTGGGGTATTAGCTACTCTTCCTAATTCGGTGTCATCTTCAAATTTGATAAGCAGGCCCTCTATTCTTTCATCCAAGTCATTGATAAAGATGTCGAATAGCCTTGGGCCCAGTACAAATCCCTGTGGCACCCCAAAGGTCACGTCTCTCCGGGATGAAAAGGAGCCATTGCTGAGCTCAAAATGACCCCAGCAATGATATATCCCTGTTGTTTCACTCCCCTTACATTTTTACAAGAACCACTCAACTTGGCTTCCAGGATTTAAGTCATAGATCTCTTTGTGTACACATCCTTAACATATAATGCTACTCCACCTCCCTTTCCATTCGGACTATTACTCTGGAATATAGTATCCCAGTCATGAGACTCATCCCACCAAGTTTCAGTGATGCCTATTAGTTATGAGCCACAAATCTGCCTCAACAACAACAACAAAAAGGTCTTTGCCCACCAGCAGAAAGAGAACAAGGATGGGCCTCCTGTGGATTACACAATTAAATCATTTTAAAGTTATGTAATTAAGTTATTTTAAATCTATGCGGCTCTCCCTGTTTGGAAGTTGGCAAGAAGCCTCTCCTCCTCCAGCGACAGGCCTGCGTCTCCATGATCATCGCAATCCTCATCACCGTCAATTATCTGCTCCATCTTCTAACCCCTTTTTCGGATGAGGAAAAGACGCAGAAAATTGAGTTAGGACCTAGAGGCCTGGTTTATTTTAAGCGTTCTTTGCTCATTATAAATTGATGCCGCGCAGGCTCCTGGGAGACGGACTTAGCGCTTGAAGGTGAATTGTCATCCCTTCACACTTCTTTGCCTTGTCAGTGAAACTTCTCATCAAGTTAACGCTATCCTTTCCCCCCGATCATCCAAAGCGATCAGAGGATTCCAAAAGACATCGGCGCAGGGCCTTTCCAGGTGTTTTGGACTACAGCTCCCATCGGCCCTAAAGAGGATGGACAATGCTTGCAATGATGGGAGCTGTAGAATAATAGAACTTAGAGTTGGAAAGGGTTGCGAGGGCCATCTAATTCAAACCCTGTCCTGCAGGAATGCACAATTACAACACTCCTAAAATGCCCATCCAACCTCTGCTTAAACTAAGGCTTCTCAGGGAGTCTATTCTACTGTCAAACAGCTCTTAAGAGTCATAAAAAAGGAGCATCTTTGTCAAAGGCTTTGTTAACCAAGAAGTGCATGTATCGTAACGTAAAATTGGTAAAATGTTTAAAACATGACATTGCAGCACTTCGGACAGAGCTGGTATCACCTTTCCTTCCCAGATTCCTCAACCAGCTTCCTAACCGAATCCCTGCGATTTCTGGCAAGTGGATCACACAGCGGTTGAACGGAAGAAGAAAAACCTTCTCGAACCTTGTACTTCCAGACACAATAGACAAAACTGGGGTAGACTGACCCGTGGTTTTATTTAGTATAAAGCAGCTTGAAAGAGAAGTTTCAGAGGTGATATGATAGCCCTGTTTAAATATTTGAAGGGATGTCATACTGAGGAGGGAGCAAGCTTGTTTTCTGCTGCTCCAGAGAACAGGACCCAAAGCAATGGATGCAAGTTCGAGGAAAAGAGATTCCACCTAAAGGTTAGTAATAACTTACTAATGGTAAGAGCTGTTTAACAGTGGAAGATGCCGCCTCAAAGTGTGGTGGAGTCTCCTTCCTTGGAGGTTTTTAAACAGAGGCTGGATGGTCATCTTTCAGGGATGTTCCTGCATGGCAGAATGAGTAAATGATCATGTTCAGTGGAGGATGAGCAAGATGGTACCGACCCTAAAAACCAACCCCTGAGAGGAATGGCTGAGAGACCTGATGTTTAGCCTAGAGAAGAGATTACTGAAATGTGATATTGCTAGCTGTCTCCAAATACTTGAAGAAGGACAGATAAAAACCAGGACACATGTGACAAAGAAACCACAGAGTCTAGTCAAAATGTCAAAACTGATTAATGAAAAACATCAAACGAGGAGAGGTTGCAGCCCTTTGCTTTTGCCTGAGCCCACTAGGAATGGCAAGACTCTGCCCCCTCATTTCCTTTAACTGAATACAAACTTTATATTCTTTTGAACTCAGTTTGCAGCAATTCAAGTAAGCTGAGGACAACGGGGGAAACATGGGAGGAGAGAGATGAAACTGGGAATTTCTAAAAGCAGCTGAGAAAGTGGGATGACTAGATGACCAGAACCAAATTAAACAGGAGGACTATCTCACATCAGAGTGTGTTCAGGTTGGCAAAAGTGATGCATGAGGAAGAACACATAAGCTAGGAGTCTGCAGCAGTTTGCTTTTGCCTGAGCTGACTGGGGATGACAAAACTATTTCTCCTTCCCCCTTCCCCTCCTACTTAACTGAGTGCATACTACTTTTCCATCTTTAACTCAGTTTGCAGCAGCTGAAGTAAGCTGAGGACAAAGGGGGAAAGTATGAAGAGGAGAGAGAAACCGGGACATACCTAAAGGAGCTGAAAAAGTGGGACAGCAGAGGATTTACTGGAATTTACCTTGAGAAAGCAGGACAGTTGGAGCTGTCTAAAGACAGTATCCTTGTCTTTAGGAGATAGGACCCAAACCCATGAATGCGAACTGCAAGAAAGAAGATTATAGTCCAAAACACACTGGAGAAATAATCCAGTTTGAGACCACTTTAACTGCCCTGGCTCAATGCTAGGGAATTCTGGGAAATGTAGTTTTGTAGCTGAGCCAGGACAGCTAAAGTCGTCTCAGACTGGATTATTTCTGCTGTGTGTTTTGGACATCTGTCTAAACCTAATACAGGATTCCCTGGTCGTAAGAGCTGCTGTCAGTGGGTTGGACTGGATGGTCCTTGGGATCCCTTCCAACCTTACAGTTTTACAACTGAATGAGGTTGAAGGAGAGTGAATCCCTCGGAGCTTGGTGACAATTTTGGACTAAGATTCTCAGAACCCCATTGGATGGCCAGTGGTTATCAAAGCTTTGAATGAGGTTGAGACTCAGGTTTCCAGCAGCTATATGCACAGTCTTAGGCTAACCCTACAATACCAGCAACGATTAATACATTAATCTCATCCCCAAACACCTTTGCTGCTTGAATGAGGCTGCTGGAAAAAAGAAGCAGGATTAGAGTCTGTGGGAAAGGATTTGTAATCTTGATGTCGGTATCATTGGCAAACTCCTTAGAGGCACTTAGTGGCTGTCTGGTCCTTAAGTCTTATCCTATGTCCCCTCCCTGCCTTTGCCACTGATTTGGATAGATTTAGATGGTGAATCTCCAGGCAAAAGGAAATGGAATAAACCTCATACCAAAAAATGGGTGGAAGGTAGATAGTTACAGCCAACAATCCCAGCAGCCCCAGACCTTGTTGGCTTAGGAAATTCTGGGATCGGTCACTCTGAAATCAAAACATTGAATCCTTTTGTTGGTTCAAAGTAGAGTTCTGGACAACTCATTTTAAGAAAGATCTAGACTCTGGAGACCAAGGTTTGATTCCCAGCTCAGCCATGAAAACTCCTAGGTGACCTTGGGCAAAGCCACATGCTCTCAGCCTCAGAGGAAGGCAATGGCAAACCTCCTCTGAACAAATCATGCCAAGAAAACCCCTTTAGGGACACCATATGTCGGACCCGGAAACAACTTGAAGGTACACAACAACAAGAAGACAAGTTGGACTGTATTCAGAGAAGGGCAACAAAGACGGCAAGAGGTATGGAAAACAAAACCAGAGTAAAGGGTGTTGGGCAGGTTCAATGTGACGAAGAGAAGATGGAGGGATGACATGATCACACTCTTGAAATATGTTAAGGATGGTTACAAAGAGGAAACAGACCTGTTCTTGGCTGTAGGACCAGGTCTGGAAAACAAGTCACAGGAGGATATATTTCAATTGAACATTAGAAGGAATGTCTTGAAAGTGAGAGGGGTTCAGCAGTAGAACCACTAGCCTAGAGTTGGTAGGGTCTCCTTCACTGGATGTCTCCAAAAAGAGGCTGGACTGCTCCCTGCTGGGGATGCTTTCCTTGGAGATCCTGCAGTGAACAGACTTGATGGTCCATCAAGCCCCTTTCAAATGTGTGATTCCAAAGTTCTATTAATCTTCAATGCAGTAGGAAGTAATATTTACTGAAGGGTTGCCAGAAAAAGCTGTCAACAGATGAGAGCTTAACTGTTCTCTTACTTCCCTGTTGGAAGATGGCTGGGTTTCTAGAAAGGGGGAAAGGATATCAGTTTCTTTCTTTCCTCTCCCCTCCCATGAAATGGATTGAACATAGGTCTAGGAGCCCTACTGTAAGGGCTCTTTGACAGTGGAAGGGACTGCCTCGGAGGGCGGTGGAGTCTCCTTCTTTGGCGGTCTTTAAACAGAAGTTGAGTGGGCATCTTTCACTTTTTTCGCTGTGTATTCCTGCATGGTACAGTGTTGGACTAGTAGAGGGTCCTTGCGGGACCCTTCCAACTCTACCGTTTTATGAGCTCTAAAGAGGAAGATTAAAAAAAGAAAGACCCTTCAAATGAAAGAGAAAGAAGGGGAAAGGCCTTTACAATTAAACAGGAGAAAGGGGGTGAAATAAATTAAAGAAAGGGCATTAGATGGCATAATAGAAAGGATGATTGTAAAAGGAAAGAAAGAGAGAAGCAGGAAGGCAAGGTGGAAGAGAGAGAGAAAGCAGCCACCCAGTCAATCTTTTTGATGTGCGATGCTTGTCCTCTGCTCTTCTCTGACCTGTGACTCCAATGGCCATGGGTCTCTCCCTTCTCCCCACATGGGAGCCCCATGGGGTATTAAACAAGCAGACTGTTGTTACTACCTTCTGCTCATTGAAATTTCAGTAAGGTCTGGGAATGGGGAGGCTAGGAAAGAGGAAACCTGACCTTGCAAACAGAGTAGCCCCAGAGGAGGAGGAGAAGGGGGCCTTCACAGCACCAACACTGCCAGCAGCAACGGCTTTCCCCCTCCTCCTCCACATCTCCAGATTGCATCCCCTCGGCGGTGACACATTGCAGGGGAACCATTTCAAAGGAAGGTCAATGCCATTGCTGGACACCAAGGGAATCAATCCTGCCTCCCCCTCTCCACCACAGGATGAGAAGGAGGAAAGGACCACTGTCTCCATGGAAATGGGTCCTGCTACTTAGGGTCCTTTGCCTTCTTCTGCTTCGGAGGACAAGATGCGGACAACCTGCCAGGGATGGGCAGCAAAGATGCGTAGGGTCGGCGTTGGTGGAGTGTTATAAAAACAATACTGCTGATTTGGGAGAGGGTTTGGAAGCAGAAAAGAAGGTGCAGGGGCAGGTGAAATTTTAATTTAAAAACTATCCCTGCTACTCTACAAGGTTTTTGAAAAAGTGCATCAGGTTTCCAAGACGCAGGCAGTACCAGAATGAGCCCATCCATCAAAGGGTCTGTTGACAAATGAGGAGGTCCCTTGCCTTTCCAAAAGAGTCTATCTGTCCTTCGGATCAGTCTCCGTTGGCATCAGGAGACTTGCTTCAGGCTCTTTGTTGTTGCTGTGTGCCTTCAAGTCATTTCTGATTTATAATACTCTATCACAGGGTTTTCCCTGCATGATTTATTCGGGGGGGGGGCATACTTATCAAATTTGCAAATGACAACAAAATAGGAGGAGTAGGTAATACCCCAGAGGACAGGATCAAAATTCAAAATGACCTGAATAGACTAGAAAGCTGGGCCAAAGCTAACAAAATGAAATTCAACAAGGAGAAATGTAAGGTACTGGATTTAGGGTGGAAAAATGAAATGCATAAATATAAGATGGGGGACACCTGGCTGAACAAGAGACTTATATGTCTGAAAGGGATTTGGGAGTTCAAGTGGATCACAAGATGAACATGAGACAAGAATGCAGTGCGGCAGCTAACAAGGCCAATGAGATTTTAGGCTGCATCAATAAAAGTATAGTGTCTAGAAGGTAAGTAATAGTGCCACTCTATTCTGCTTTGTTCAGGCCCCACCTGGAATACTGTGTCCAGTTCTGGGTAAAACAATTCAAAAAGGACATTGAGAAACTGGAGCCATGTGTCCAAAGGAGAGAGACTAAAATGGTGAAGGGTCTGGAAACCATGAAGCCCTGTGAGGAAAGACTCAGAGAGCTGGGGATGTTTAGCCTGGAGAAGAGAAGGTTAAGAGGGGATATGATAGCCCTGTTTAAATATTTGAAGGGATGCCATGTTGAGGAGGGAGCAAGCTTGTTTTCTGCTGCTCCAGAGACTAGAACATGGAACAATTGATGCAAGTTACAGGAAAAGAGATTCCACCTCAACATTAGCAGGAACTTCCTGACAGTAAGGGCTGTTTTACAGTGGAACACTTCCTTAGCGGTCTTTAAACAGAGGCTGGATGGTCATCTGTCGGGATCCTTTGATGGAGAGTTCCTGCATGGCAGAATGGGGTTGGACTGGATGGCCCTTGGGATCTCTTCCAACTCTATGATTCTATGACTCCTCTGAGGCTGAGAGTGTGTGAGTTGCCCAGGATCGCCCAGTGGGTATCCATGGCCAAGCGGGGAATCACTCCCTGGTCTCGTCGTAGTCCAACACTCAAACTACTACACTTTGCTGGCTCTCAACTAAAATAGGTACTTTTAATTGTAAAACACAGCCTCAGAATGGAACAAAACTGTGTGGCAGAAAACATACACGAGGAGTAAGGCCACAGCCACATAATTATCAAAGTAATGAAAACGGAGTGACACTGCAAAAGGAGTGAAGTTGTCCCTCTCGAAGTTATAATTATAACGTAAAGTAGCCCCAACTTATTTATCCTTTTAAAAAGGAAGAAGTTGCAAACGGCGCATTCTTTGTCATTCAACGTGTCCAAGCTCTGCTCTTTTCTGGCTCCTGGCATATAAGCGCATCATGCGTGCAGAAATAACTATTAGTCAAACTATTACTCAAATTGTGAGAAGGCGTCTTGGCTTTGGGTCAGAGGCAAATTTTGCACGCTAGTTCTCTGGGGAAATGGCAGAGAAACCTATTCGTTTTGGCTAATCGTAAGACGGATGCTACTCAAATGATAATAATAAACTTAGTTATGAACTATGAAGTCCTGCATTCCAACCTTAGCTCTGATGTGAACTCAGAGACCTCAAGCAAATCTCCATTTGAAATAAGTGGCCTGATAAGATTGGACTTCCTTCCAGGGCTGTTATTGTAAGGCCCAGGTTTCCGGCCCCAACTGAAACGTTTTAAACACTTGAAAGTGTTGTTATTTAGGGTTGCTGCCGTTAAAACCACGGAGGCTCCTGTGCTTTTATTGACTGTGTCTATTAATATTGTAATAAATTTAATTCCATTTTAATGTACCACTTTTCTGTTTTTAATTATACTCTTCTTTTAATGTTGAGAGCCAGCCACTCTGCATCCCAGCTCTGGGGAAAGAAAGGGGTACAAAGAAATATGATGATGTGGAGTCAAAGGCTTTAATGGCCAGCATCCATAGGGTTTTTTTTGTAGGTTTTTGGGGCTCTGTGGCCATGTTCTAGAAGAGTTTCTTCCTGACGTTTTGCCAGCATTTGTGGCTGGCATCTTCAGAGAATGCTGCCATGGAAGAGAGCTGGAGATCCAGCAGACACTAATACTCCTTTGCATATCCTCCCATCCTGAGGCCCTGCCATCACAACAGAACAATACATAGATTAACATGGAATTTCCTACACACACACACACACACACACACACACACACACACACATACATATATATATACACACAGCTCTCTTCTATGCCAGCATTATCTGAAGATGCCAGCCACAGATGCTGGTGAAACATCAGGAATAACCTCTTCTAGAACATGGCCACATAGCCCCCAAAACCCAGAAAAAACTAAATATGATGATGATGATGTATGGAAGAGAGGATTTCAGCTGTGTTGCTTGTCACCTGGTTGCTTGATATAAATCCCTCTTGCAGGGACGTAGCTAGGATTTTAGGAAGGGGGGGGTCCAGACTAAGTGCCACCATTATAATGGGGCTTGAGTGCAGCGGCGCAGCAGCACACACCATTCATTTTTCTAATGGAAGGGGGGGTCCAGACCCCCAGAACCCCCCCCTTGGCTACGTCCCTGCCTCTTGTTTGTTGTTCATAGAATCCTAGAGTTGGAAGAGACCCCAAGGGCCATCCAGTCCAACCCCATTCTGCCATGCAGGAAATCTCAATCAAAGCATCCCCTGTGACAGATGGCCATCCAGCCTCTGCTTAAAGATCTCTAAGGAAGGAGACTCCACCAGAATCTCCGAGGAAGGAGTTTGTTCCACTGTCAAACAACCCTTACTCTCCGGAAGTTCCTCCTAATGTTGAGGTGGAATCTCTTTTCCTGCAGCTTGCATCCATTGCTCTATTGGGTCCTAGTCTCTGGAGCAGCAGAAAACAAGCTTGCTCCATCCTCAATATAACATCTCTTCAGATATTTAAACAGGGCTATCATATCACTTCTTAACCTTCTCTACTCCAGGCTAAACATCCCCAGCTCCCTAAATCGTTCCTCATAGGACATGGTTTCCAGACCCTTCACCATTTTAGTCGCCCTCCTTTGGACACACACCAATTTCTCAACATCCTTCTTAAATTGTGGTCCATGTCTTCAAGTCCCTTTTGAATTATGGGGACACTTTTATGGGGTTTTCTTGACAAGATTTGTTCAGAAGGGGTTTGCTTTGTCTTTCTCCGAGGCTGAGAGAGTATGACTTCCCCAAGTGGGTTTGTATGTCTGAATGGGAACTTGAACCCTGGTCTTCCGGTCCCCAAATCCAACACTCAAAGCACTACTACAGCAAGCTGGCTCTCAGTTCCCTCCACTACACAACCCTTAAAGGCATAGGAGGTGGCTTTTGCTCTGGCAACCCTAGTTGCTATGGTTGTGGATTAATGGTCACAACCATGTGTAATTTTTAGCTGCAAACAGGTTGAAGACATTTTACACCCCGTTGTAGTGCATTCTGTTCAGGCCAGAGGAGAAATCATATTTGTGTTACTCAGAAAAGCTTCCACAGCATAGAATAAAGGAACAGATAGAAGATAGAAGAGCCACGTAGAAAAGAGACAAAGGAGAAAGAAATAGAAAATATTGTATTTTAAGAGGATAAGATAATATGCCAGAGAACATGAAATAGAAGTAAAAGTGGGACAAGGGGAAGGAAAAAATGTTCAGATCGGAGAGATTAGGAAGTTTTGTTTTTAGAGAACAATACTTAAGTGTGCACATTATATTGCATGTTTAATGTTTTTTGTATGTGTTAAACTTGGTCATGTGAAGGTCTTAGAGTATACAAGAGTGTTGTCTGCTTTTGTTTTTATGTGTTGGACGTTTATATTGCCATAACAAAATATAATCTGGAGGAAAAAGCCAAAAACAGAGTTTACCGCTGCAATATTTTTGGAGGCGAGTAGCTTTTCTGCAGCAGCCCGGAAATTATATACTGATTTTTCTCATTACTCCAATCACTGATCTGAAAGGATTAGAAATATATCTGCTGTACAGTCTATTATGCTTCCAAAGTGGTTCAAAAGCAGGCTGCATCTCAATTTTACTTTGCCAGGCATTGTTTTGGTCTTTCAAAGACTCCCGAACTGTAACAGTCTTTGTCCTTGTCTCCAGGCAACTAAGATTGGATTTGGGTATCATAAGCATCAATTCACATAGGACAAAAAGGTCCATAATAGAGTATGTATGAGAGACACAGACGAGACCACAAAAGAGATTGAAAGAGAGAAGATGCCATGATATGAGCCCCAGAATATATAAAATGATCACAAGAACTAAATGGAGCCTTCAACTGCAGAGGCAGTCCATCTGTGAAGACCAGCCTCTGGGGAAATTATTATTGCTTTATATCTTCCTTGGCACACTTTCCTGAAACCATTGGGCCAGTTGCTGTCTGGAAATAGAGCATCAAACTAGGTTTCGGGGCCTGATTCAGCATCAGCAACAACAGGATTCTTTTTGCTGACCTACATCTTAAGGGTTGCATTTTCCTCAACCACTATACCTCCTGTTGATATTGATCACAGTCCAACTTCCATAATGACAGCTAGATGGAGCCTCCAGCTACAGAAACGGTCCATCTGTGCATGCCAAGTGCTGGAGTAACAACAAGAAAAGGTCACCTTCCTTGGCACACTTTCCTGAAACCATTTGCTGTTGCTGCCCGGAAATGGAGCATTGCACTAAGTGGGCCATTTGGGGCCTGATTCAGCACTTACAACAGCAGCAACAAAAACAACAAAAACAACAACAACAACACAGACTCTCCATCTTTGGAGATCTTTAGGCAGAGGTTAGGTGGGCATCTTTCAGGGATGCTTTACTTGAGTCTTTCTGCATGGAACAGGGTTGGATTAGATGGCCCTTGTGGTCCCTTCCAACACAGACTCTATCATTCAAGGGTGTATTTGGACAACCCACATCTTGTGGCATTACAGAGACCACAAGGGCCATCCAGTCCAACCCCTTGCCATGCAGGAACTCCCAATCTAAGCATCCCCGTCTTCAGCCTCACTATATCTTCCATGGACATCCCCTATGGTCCAGACAGAGAAGGGGATGAGAAAGATCTCTTTTGGGTTGGATCTCTGTCAAATTAGCCTCCTCTTGTCCTCTCTAGACACACAACTGTCTGCGGCACCCACAATGGCTTGTCAAACACACCCGTGGCAATGCTCCCCGCCCCTAAGGAAGGACAGCTAAATTTGTACCTGCATCCTTAAGGGCAAGAGAGTTTAGATTACAGTCTATGGTATATGTGTATGTGTACAGTGGGCCCTTGGTATCCACAGGAGTTTGGTTCCAGGACCCTCCATGGATCCCCAAGCCCACGGATGCTCAAGTCCAACTATATGCAATGCCGTAGTAAAATGGTGTCTGTTATATAAAATGGCAAAATCAAACTTTGCTTTTGGGAATGTATATATTTTACAAATATTTTCAAGCCATGGATGCTGGAATCCGTGGATATCAAGGGTCAACAGTATATGTGTATGTGTGCATATACTCTCCCTCTCTGTATGTGTGCGTGTGTGTGTCAAACACATCCTTGGCAATGCTCCCCATCCCTAAGTACCAAAAGCAGAATTTGTGCCTGAATCCTATATATTGTGTGTGTGTGTGTGTGTATGTGAATGATTCAGAATTTGTTCCTGAATCCTATATATCTTTGTGTGTGTGTGTATGCTTCAGACACAAATTCTGATTTCGGTAGTTAGGGAAGGGGAGCATTGTCAAGGGTGTGTTTGATGTATATATAATCTAAACTTCTCTCACCCCTAAAGGATGCAGGCACAAATTCTGCTTTTGTACTTAGGGATGGGGAACATTGCCAAGGGTTTGTTTGACACATACATACATACATATGCACACATACACATATATCTCAGAGTGGGAGGGTGTTTATATCTGGCTACATCATCTCTCTGTCCATTCCAAGAGAAGTGGAGAGGCGGAGGCTGAGTGATGCTGCTGCAGTCTAAACAAACCATCCCTTTCATGCGCAATGTGGGCCCTGCAAGATTACAACGCCAAGCCATCCTGGGCAACCCCCACATACCCACATATCCCCCCCCCCCGTGGACCTTGCCCACCACCCCAACTGCCCTCAACCCTATCCTTCCAGATCTAGATCTCATTCTTTTCCATCCTCAAGGATGCTGGGCATAAAGCCTGGTTCATATGTGCCACTCAGGTGGAGGGACAGGGCAGACCAGACTGACATCTTTTCCTTATTGCAAAACAGAAATCCCACAGGGACAGATGGTGGTTTTTCTTCCTGATGAGCTCCCAGGGTCAGAGGTGGTTTGAGACAAAGGGCTTCCAAAACATGCAAGCAAAGGAACCAGGGCTTACCTCCTCCCTGAAGAAAGCAGAATGGAGGGATGAGAGGAGCCAGAGCAATCCCATGGATGGCACATCCTTGGCCCACCCTTGGTCTGATGCTGATGCTGATGATGCTGCAGCTGCCTTCCTCCTCCTCCTTCAGGCTGGCTTTGCAGAAGGGAGGCTCCAGACTGAGATTGGTGAGTGATGCCGCCTCTGGCCGCAAGGTGGCACACGAGAGTCTCAGTCTCAGGTGCCAAGCAGGGAAAGAGATGCCCAGGTGAGATGCAGGTGGAATGTGGCATCAGATATCCTCCTCAGGCACTGCAAAATAGAGGGCATCCAGGAAAAATAGAGGACATTCTTTTTACCAAATAAAAGCTGAGTATACTGTATATACCCTTGTACAGTCGGCCCTTCTTATACATTGATTTTATATACACAGATTCCAGGATCCATGGTTTGAAAATGTTCAAAAAGAGTATAAATTTCAAGTATCAAACCTTGATTTTTCCATTTTATATAAGGGACACCATTTTGCTATGCCTTTGTATTTAATGGGACTTGATCATACAAGGATTTTGTTATTCACGGGGATTCCTGGGTCCACTGTATAAAAATCCATCATTTTGGCCCCAAAAACCTGCCCTCCACTTATATATAAGGTTGACTTATAGTCCATTATACATGGTACATTGATGCTCAAAATGGGGTACCCTTTGGAATTCCTCCCCGAATCATACAATCCTAGAGTTGGCAGAGACCCCAAGAATGGCCATCCAGTCCAAACCCATTCCGCCATGCAGGAACTCACAATCAAAGCATCCGCAAACAAATAATAGCAACCCATCCTTGGCTTAAAAACCTCCAAAGAAGGAGACTCTGCCACACTCCACAGTCAAACAGCTCTTACTATCAGGAAGTTCCTGCTAATGATGAGGTGGAATCTCTTTTCCTGTAGTTTGCATCCATTGCTCCATGTCCTACTCTCTGGAGCAGCAGAAAACAAGCTTGCTCCATCCTCATTGTGATGTGCCTTCAAATACTTAAACAAGGCTATTGTATCACCTCTTAACAGTCTCTTCTCCAGGTTAAACATACCCAGCTCCCTACGTCGCTCCTCATAGGGCATGGTTTCCAGACCTTTCACTATTTTGGTTGCCATCCTCTGGACATGCGCCAGCTTCTCAACATCCTTCTTGAACTGTGGTGCCCAGAACTGGACGGAGTATTCCAGGTGAGGCCTGGCCAAAGCAGAATAGAGTGGCACTATGACTCCCCTTGATCTATTCTACACACCTGGACAGAAGGTGGCAACATAGAACATGTCCTGGAAAAGGAGGATGCCTGGTCACAGTTTGGGGCCCTCCAGGTGCCATTCAGGACTGCCACTCCCAGAATTCCTGGCCATTGAAAGGGTGTCCAGACGCACTGCAAAAGGTAAGGCATTGGGGGAAAATGTAGGGCATTACCAAACAAAAGCTAAAACCACTCATAGAAATATCAATGCATCTCATATGGTTTATTTACAGCGACAATACATCACCTGTATTTTGTTATGTGCTCAGCCATGTTTGTTCTGATGAACTTGAGCTTTGTTAGAATGCCTTGTTGGCTTGCAATACACCTATATGACCCGAAGCAAGACAAATGCTTCAACTTGTACTTTGCTACCAACAACCCCTTGACAGGGCCAAAACACACTGCAGAATAAATCCAGTTTGAGATCACTTTTACTGCCCTCTTTGTTAGGGAATCCTGAGAACTGTAGTTTATTGTGGCGCTAGAGCTCTCTGACAGAGGAGGCTCAATGTCTCACACAACTACAATTCCCAGAATTCCCTAGCATTAAGCCAGGGCAGTTACAGCGGTCTCACACTGGGTTACTTCTGCAGTGTGTTTTGGCCCTGAATCTGCATTTAAATTATTCCTTCCATTCGTCCATTGGACTGATATTAAGGAAAAAACTCTTATTCTTATGTTATTAGTGTAGAAGTGATCTAGAGCCTCAGCTCACCACAAGCCGAATGAGCCATCTTTGTGATGCAGCAGCAAGTAATGCCAATACGCTCCTAGGCTGCATCAATAGGAGTATAGTGTCTTGGTTGAGGGAAGTCATAGTACCTAGAATGTTGTGTCCAGTTCTGTTCAAGAAGGATGTGGTCAAGGAGGAACATATCCAGAGGACGGTGACCAAAATGGTGAAGATATTGACTTCAGCCATCCAGATCTAGACTGGCAATGGTCACCCAAAGGACACTTTCCTGGAGACTAAATCTTGATGGATGTATTCAATGAATGGGTGCCAAATCTCATGAAAGGTCAATCCAGAGTCTATCTTCTCTGCCGTTTTCTCCATTAGCCACAAGCCCCAGAGTCTAGTCCTCCGTCCTGCAATATTTGACCTTCTTGGCTGTCTCAAGCCAAGCAAACTAATAAGTTCTTTATGTTGCAGGGTTAAACCACTGGATGGTTTTAACATGTCCTATGTATATGCGTTTTAACTTAATGTGTTCAAATGGTTTGTTGCGTTTTATGTTCTCCCCTGTCTCAAGCCTTAGGGAGTAGCAGGTAAGAAATAACATTTTACTATATATACTCGACTATAAGTCGACCTCGTGTATAAGTCGAGGGCAGGTTTGGGGGCCAAAATTGTGGATGTTTCTATGAGCCATGGACAAGTTGAGGGTAAAGCTTAGTTAGGAGCATGTAACAAAGGATGAAAAGGATGAAGTAAAAGAAAATGATGCCAAGGAATGCGGAATAGCGGTCTATAAATAAAATGTATTATTATTATTATTATTATTATTATTATTATTATTATTATTATTACGCTACAAAATCCCAGCAGGCATAACTGTCTGTGCTCACGCTAAAAGCTGGATGGATGAGAAAGCAAAGTGGGGATCAGTTATTCCAGGACAGATTACACTCTTTCCTTTCATCGGGGTTCCTTTCTTAATAAGAGTCAAAGTACAATACTTACATGGACCCATAAATAAATTGACTCAGGTTTTTGGGGTCAATTCTTTTACTAAAATTTCTAGACTTATACATGAATATAAACAGTAATTATTATTATTATTTACGAGAAAGTCTGGGTCAACTCAGCGGGACGGACATTTAGGAGCCAAGACCGCCTCTGGTTTATTGTCTCCATTAAACATTGAAGTGGGGAGTCTGTTTGTGGCATTAACCCATCCCATACTTTCAGCCCCCAAAACTTCATTCTAGGGTCGCTGTTAGTCGGAAGTGACTTGAAGGCATCCAGCAAAAACAAGTGAGAAAGCAAGACTGCATTACAAATGGATGGAGTCAAGGAAGCCACGGCTGCCCCAAATCTGCAAGACCTGAGCAGAGCTGGAGGTCTCTCATTCATAGGGTCATCATAAGTTAAAGTTGACTCAAGAGCCGTTAACAAATCATTCTTATGGGAAGACATAATGTCCTCATGTTGTCTCCCTTTGTAGCTTCATCCCTACTGTGTCTTGTCCAGACTCTGGCATCCCTAATCTTGGTGTTTATCACACGGAGCTTTTTGCAGCTCAGATCCGACATGACTGCGGCTCCAATGATGCAGATTCACGCAATAATGTGATGTGTTATCAGACACGATTCCTTTCTATGGGGGCTCCTTCTGTGGCACTTCCGCAGTGATTCCAAAGTGACCCCCTCATTTTGGCAAAATCGGTAAGAAGCGAATTCACTGAAATCGCTTCCAAGCTCACTTTGATTTCACTCCGAATTGGTCTGGTGTGGAATGCAACTTTGCTTCTGCTCTGGTTCACCACCACAACCCCCCGGTTGCAAATTTCCCATGATGCAGCACCACAATTTCCCCTCATTTTGTTTCCTTTCAATTTCAGGGCAACTCGTTTTTTGGGAATATATACATGTGTGTATGTGCGTGAATGTGGATATACTGTACAGTTATATCTGTCTGTCTGTCTGTCTGTCTGTCTGTCTGTCTGTGTGTGTGTTGAAATTGCCGAAATGGAAGGGAAAATTAAAAAGGGGATGAAGACAGAAATATTCACGAGGCAAATATTCACACAATCACGCAATTACGCAAAACAGGGAACAAGAACTTGCACCCCTTTTCACCCTGGAAACGTACAAGGTCTCGATGCATTCAGAACCCCACTGAGCATGCGCAAGGGTGCCGATTCAAATCGTTGAATCCCACTGGTGTGGTAATACAATGTGCACTCACTCTGCTTTGCGTGAATCCGCATCACTTGACTTGCTTTGGATTCGGTTCCCCCTCGATTCGGAAGGGCAACCAGGTGCGATAAAACGTTCACGTAGCTGATCTGAGCTGCAAAAACCGCCGTGTGATGAACCTCCTTGTCTTTTCTGCTACAGACTCACCCAAACTGGAAGCCTCACCCTGAAGGCTGGCCATAGCTTTATTTATACCAAAATACACCATAGTCAACAAGCATTTCCTGCTTCTTTGCTTAGCTGCCCTTGATGGAAAGAAAGAAGGGCATTTAATCGAAAGCTGTACGTTTCTGGACATCCTTTTTCCTCGTTCCTCTTGGAAATATAAAACCTATAACATCCTTCCAAAAACACTTTGTCAAGGCATCTGATCTTGGGACGACAGGCTTGTCAGGTAGGAATATGTCCCTCTCTTCACTTTCTAGCATGTTCATAATGCGTTTTTCCTTCCACGGTTTCCTTCTTTTGGACCCCCAAAAGTCCATGTCAATGATTTGAGGGGTAAAACACCCACAAATGTAGCAGTAGTTGGCCACAAGGCAGGGAAAATAAAATTAAAATATCTATATATTGTGGTGTTCGTTTTGCAGCCACAAAAACCTGAAGCATGAACTTTAAACGTGTTTAGATTTCTTAAGCAAGAAAGGCAAAGGAGAGTGAAAAGCGGAAGAAGCAAGACATGATGCTAAAAGTTATTATTTCTGCACAGGTTTGCTGGTGTGTAATGCCCAGGAAGGATAATTCCATCAATGGCAAAGGCTGTGAATGGCAAAATATCAAACGAGAAACAGAAACAGCAAATAGACTGCAAAGTCTCAGTTTACAAGATGTTATAGGGAATTTCTTCAGCAGAAGAACTGTCTAGAAACATGGAAAATAATGGAAGAAGCAACATCTATGACCTTATAATATTTTATGAGTTGTTGTTGTTGTTGTTATTATTATTATTATTATTATTATTATTATTATTATTATTATTATTATTATTATCTTGAGCCAGGGCAGTTAAAGCCGTGCCAAACCGGGTTATTTCTCCAGTGAATGCAGACCAAGATAACATTGCTAGTGTCACAGTGCCTTTCTGTTAATGTATAGTATGCACATACATTCCCTGAAAAGAGAGCTGGAGAAAGAATAGGAAAAGGCAGATGCAATTGTATATTTTCTCTGGGTCCTCCAAGGGGTCCTGAGAGGGCCCCCACAAATTAAATCCAATGGGGAAATTAATTTAGCTCAATAGGAAGCAGCAAAAGGGCTCCAGTAAGATAAAGCCGGGATCTAAGCCTCTGTATACCGGTTCCAAACCCAGAGAACTCCAGAGGCAGGTTCTAAATCAATTTAGTTTGTTAACAAATTAAAAAGGGGGAATCACCACCCAAGCGCACTCTCTCAGCCACTTTGAAAGTTAAGACAAGAATAGTTTTCTGTGGGTTTTTTGGGGTATATGGCCATGTTCTAGAAGAGTTTATTCCTGATGTTTAGCCAGGCGAAATGTCAGGAATAAACTGGTGAAACGTCAGGAATAAACTCTTCTAGAACATGGCCCTATAGCCCGAAAAAACCACAAAAAACTATGGATGCTGGCCATAAAAGCCTTTGACTTCACATTAAAACAAGAAGCTTGTCGATGGGATCTTTCAAGCCATTTCTCTTTTACGTACTTTTTATTAACTACGATCCAGCTATATCAACCATTTATCCTATATTGAACCTTGATATCATGTACCGAATATCAATCTAATGTCCTTTAGATTCAGACCTTTCTTCTTTCTTCATTTTCTTTCTCTTCTTTCTTTGTCTAAATTTATTCCCTAGAAGCTCATTCTTCAAAAGAAATCAGTGTAAATATGTCGATATTTAAATGATTTATAGGCACCCCAAAGTGTCTCTATTGTGGGGTTTTCTTGGCAAGGTTTGTTCAGAAGGGGCTTGCCATTGCCTTCCTCTGAGGCTGAGAGAGTATGACTTGCCCAAGTTCACCCAATAGCTTCCTGCAGTTGAGCAGATTCGAACCCTGGTCTCTAGTCATAATCCAATGCTCAAACCACTACGCCACACTAACTCCCAAGATGTTTGTACTGAATCCTAAAAGGAATAGGCAACCAGTCAAGAGATATCAAAAGTGAGGGTAACATGATCAAAGTTATAGGGCCAAAGGATCTTGGCATAAAGATGTCTCAAAGTATGCATTGTCTTTCCAATTGCAGTGGAAAGGTATCAGAGAGCCTCTCATGGAGACAGAGACCATGGCAAGCCTGCTGAGTGGGACAAGCGGAAGGGCCCCCTGGCTCTGCCGAACCGTCCTCTCCATCCTGATGGTGCTTCAGTTTGGATCCCTGGCTCTGGGGGCCAAAACCCTTTGGCGAGACGAAGTGGCCGACCTGCTGTGCAACTCCTCTGCCCAGAACTGCCTCCTGGCCTGTTTCGACGTCACCTTTCCCATCTCGCCCTTCAACCTCTTCCTCTTGCACATGGCCAGCCTGGTGGCCCACAGCCTGGCCTGCGCTTTCCTCTTCCACTCGCCCAAATACCAAGGAAAGGGGCGCTGGTGGAAGGGACAACTTAGGGGACAGAGTCAAAAACTCTGGCTTGATGGAATCAGCCTCCTGGCTAAGGTGCTTCTGGAAGCCATCTTCCTGATGGTATTCCACAGCCTCTACAGCCAATACCCATCCTGGCTGTTTTGCCCTCCTTCTGCCTCCTGTCCTCAGATCACGATATGCATTGTGCAGAATGCCAGCTGGAAAGATGCTTTCACCCTCTTTTTCGTAGGAGCATCTTGGGTTTCTGTGGCACTCTGCTTGATCATGCTTTATCAAACAGTCATTAAAATCCTTCAACGGACATCAGGCCCAGGGAAGAGTCAACCAGATCACCCTGGTTGGCCCAATGGGTATTACATAGAATCATAGAGTTGGAAGAGACCCCAAGGGTCATCACGTTTTCCATGCAGGAAGACACCATCATAGCACTCCTTGCAGATGGACATGCGGTCTGTTTAAAAACCTCCAAAGGAGACTCCATCTTCCTTCAGACTGGCTTTTGGGTGGAGGATGGCAAATGAGAAAGTCCAGGCCCTATTTGAAGTGCTGGTGTTGAACTTTCAAAGCCCTTGAATGGGTTTGGGCCAGGATGGTCAAGACTTTGTTTTTCACATGCATGAAAATCTGCTTCTGCCCTGGCCTCAGCTTAGACCAACCAATTGAAATGGCAGGCATGAGAAACAAGGCCTTCTCGATGGTAGCCCCGTTTGCAGAATTCTTGCTGTCTGGATGTCACTGGATGACAATTCACAACAGCTCTAGGCAGCATAGCCAATAATGGGATATGCAGTCTGGTAAAACGTGGAAGATTACACATTACTGAGCACTGGCATATAGCTTTTTCAAGTTATTAACAACCCTTCTAAGTTTTCTTCTTCTTCTTAAAGCAGGGGTTTCAGGAAAACCTGTGCCCTTCCAGATCTTGGACTCTGACTCCCATCTGCCCCAGCCAGCCAGTAACAGTGGGATTTCCAGTCCAACGTCTGGAGATATCAGAAGTTCTTCACCCCATTTCAATGTATGCAAACAACTGTTATGGTTGAAAAATTACTTTAGGTTGTTTCAGCCTAGCGTTGCAGGTTGTGGAATGTTTTAGGCTGTAATTTTAAAAGGCTGTTTTTCTTGGGAATAAAACTGTGAAATATAATCTAGAAATATTTCAAGCATTATCCCTGGGCAAATAATTGTTAAATCCAATTTGAACACTGCAAAAGTGGCCTAAGCTCAGGCATGTGGATCTGCTTTGGTTTCTACTAGTTCCCAATATATACTTCCAAGGCAGGTGCAGATCAAATCTTCTGCCAGCAAAAGACCTTTCTACAAAGGCTTATAATATGCCCCAGCTTCCCTTTCCTTCTCCATCCTGCGCAGCTGGAAATGTATTTAGCCACATCAGCACTGGGATGATAGTAAAAGGGCACTGGAGAAATATATTTTTGATGTCAGGTTACAGAGGTGTATGTGCATTCATATCGTACTCTGACCTCAAAGGCTTTTGTAGCTGTGTCTTCTTGCAGCAGGCAAGGTAAACGGCAGCTACTGTACTTCCTAAATCTCTTACTGAACATGCATGAACAGACAGAAAAGGGGGAAGAACAGGTTAAACCTATACCAGCGACCCCCAGCATGTTAAAAATGCACAATCCAAGTTTGGCCACAAAAATAGTAATCACAAAAGTGAAGGCTGGTAAAGGTCAAGTCATCCCTGTAGGCATTTTGGAAGTGGTATCTTAAAGGTTCAAAATGTTTCCATTTATTTGTGCCAAGCTAATCCGACCCGATTCTTTTCACGTGCCCATTATGTCAGTTTGGAACAGTTTGCTGAAATAGTCACCCTTCCTTTTTTGTGGTGTAGAAACCTATCCCTATTCCCCCCACCCCCATTATTTCTGCCTGCTCCCAAATGCCCCAAAACATATGTACTTTGTCAACTGAGGTACACCTCTACAGAATTCTAAGTACCACAAATGATTGCTCACACATCTTACCACAAAAGATACTCCTGGTCTTCTCTCAAGCTTTCCTCACATCACCAGTGTAACTTAGGACACTTTCTACATGGATGTCACTTAGGTGCTGCAATTGTTAAAGCAATGGGAGTCATTAATTTCTGTAGCTTTTCTACAATTCACCCAGATGTCTACCTGTAGAAGGCTTTGTTTTGCTGCTAATTTTATATTGGTTTGTCACTAATGTGATTTTATTACTTATTTGCCTGCATTTGGGTTAATCTTGGTAAACCAAAACCCACCATTTGGGGTAACACTGGTAAACCATTACCCATTCCATTAGTAACGCTAGTTAACCAAAACCCATCCCATTAATAACCTGGAATAAAACTGCTCCTCTCCCTCCTGATCATTCATTTGACCTGGCATTCATGATCATCTTCTAACCGAAAAGGAGATTTCCACCCATGCCTACATTCCCAGCTTCCATTTCCGCCTGGATCAGCAACAAGCAAATGGAACTAAACCACCCTGTGTCAGCATCTCCCTTCAGTTCCCATAATCAACATCTGAACTTTACAACCTCAAGGAGGACAAGATACAACGAAGCTTGAGCAGAACAGGAGAACAGAGATTACCCAAACAGAACATTTCAACAGACCATCACCAGATTGTGTTCAGAAGAACCCAATTGGGGTGTGTAACTAAACTGGACTGTGTCATAAATGACTTAAGTATAGGATACCTGAAAGACTGCTCTCTCTGATCTTAGTTACCCAGAAGTTTCAAATCCTTAACAGAAGCCTTACTGCTTCCCGCACTGCCCCAAGAGAGACTAGGTTGGCAAAAACACAAGACCAGTTTTCTCTGTATCATCTCAATTGCAGAACTCTCTCCCAAGGATGGCTCCACGCTGACTGAACCTCTGGCAAGCAGTCAAAACAGCATTCCTCTACCTGGACTTGATTTTCAAAATGCTATGATCTCTTTTTAAAACAATTTGTTCCTATTATGTTTCTGTCTTTTACTGCATAATGCGGGCAGAAAAATGATTTATAAATACTTTAAATAATAAGCAGTTGTAGGTATACTTCCACACTTTTCATTTTAGATTTGTTGCCAATTAACTTTAGACTCCTGCTTTGCTTTTAGCCAGAGGAGAGCAGTGTGACATTAGGAATGAGGAAAACTGGGTTCAAATCCCCTCAGCATTCTGTACTCAAGTCACTAAATTCATCACATGGGGAACACCCAAAAGTGTGACTGGAACAACAGAACACATGCCCACTGAAAAAAAAGAGACTAGCTCAACTGTTGGGAAATCCTTTTATTTACACATAAAAATGTTCTCCCCAAACTTCCTTTACTTCAGAGGAATGAACCGAGAGGAGTGGGTAGCCCCGATACCAGGACGTCCGTGCTTCACTGGCTTGTATGTGATGGAAAACTCTCCTAGATAATGGCCAATCATTTCAGGCTGAAAGACAAAGGAAATGAAAAAAATATTAAGCTGGAAAATAATGAACATGAGTTTTCCAAAACATCTGGAGGACAATGAAGCCTGTACATTCTTACAAATGCTCAACCACTGTTAAAATTACACAAGATAGTTGGAAAGGTCAGCCACGTGTAAAAGGATGGAAAGTGGAACCGAACCCATACTGTCAGAAGACTTAAAACTGTGAGGTTATAAGTGATTACAGTGAATATAAATAAGCTAACAAGCTAAGCACAATGAACTGGGTACATAATTGCACCTAAATACCCAAAATGCTAATTTTATAGCAGTTTGGGTTTGTCACTACCAAACCACACACATTTTGGCTTTTAGGAAATGTGCAGGCGTGACCAGTTGCTTACCTTGATTTCTACCTGGTTGAAGGTCTTCCCATTGTACACTCCCACCATGCTGCCCACCATCTCAGGAAGAATGATCATGTCACGCAGGTGGGTCTTGACCACCTCGGGCTTCTCCATGGGCGGTGCTTCCTTCTTGGCCTTGCGGAGGCGCTTGAGCAGAGAGTGCTGCTTGCGGCGCAGGCCCCGGTTGAGCCGCCTGCGCTGGCGCGCACTGTAGAGCTGCATGAGTTGCTCACTGGAGACACAAGAGGAGAGGTGCCCAGTCAGCTCGGTGCCCAGTTTTGGAACCCACCTTAGGTAAAGTGAGGAAGGACAAACAAAAATGCAGCAGCGCTCTTGGGTTGGGAGCAGGGAGCCCTTGGGTCTGTTCCCCTACTCTTGGCCTCACACTTTGAGGCTACAGTTGTCTCCCCACATTTGTGGCTTTGACTTTTGTGGCTTTGATTATTTGAAGATTTAATATGTTCTCTAGCATAACTCTGCCAGAAAATAATCATAGGCCCTATACAGACAGGCCAAAATAAAGCTGCTTCAGGTCACTTTGGAGGCATGGTGTTTCAGTGATGCATGAGTCCTAAGAGTCTGGAAGCTGCACTAAAGCTGCACTCCAGTCCTTAGGACTAGAGTGTGGCTTTGGTGCGGCTTCTGGACTCTTAGGACGCATGAATCATTTAAACAGCATACTTGCAAAGTGACTCGAAGCAGTTTTATTTTGGCCTGTCTGTATCAGGCCATAGTATTGTGCTGCAGAACCTACAAGTTTCTGAAGAAAACACTTCTCTAGGCATTTGTAGGACCTCCAGGATGATCCTATAATCAGCTTCTGGAAGATGTTAGCCACAAAGTTGCACTGGAGGACCCGGAGATTCCTAGAGATGTTCTCTCAGATAAAAAGAATAGTGGTTTTTTATTTGTGGTTTTCTCACATTCATGGAGGCCCTTCACCCCGAACCCCAGCAAACGTGGAGGGACCACTGTAGTCTCAAAGGTGCTTCAAGATCTCTTTGCATACAATTTTCCAGACTAACACAGCTATATCTTTCAATTCTACCTATTCCGATAGTTCTTAAACTTGGTCCTCCGGTCCATGAGCGCTGGTCAAGCTGGCTACATCTTCTAGGAATTGAAATCCAAAATACTTGGAGGACCTGAGCTGGAGAACCTGTCTCTGAACTTTCTAACAGCAAGTGGGGAAAAAGAAAATGTTGGACTAGAGGTTTTTGGTCTGACCCAGCATCAGGGTGCTCTGTGTTCTTATCACAGCAGGCAGCCAAGGAAAAGGTCTTGGAAACATACAGTTTCCTTATGGAAACAACTTCATTCCACTGGGAGATATAAAGACCCTTTTATCTGAGTAACATTTGGTGACTTCAGTGATTATGCGTAAAGATCTTTTTATGTACAGTCTGAATCTCTCTTATCCAGAATTCAGAAATCCAAATTACTCCAAAAGCCAAAACTTTCTATGTGGGCAGCTGAGATACTGACACTTTTGCTTTCTGATGGTTCAAACGTACACAGACTTTATTTCATGCACAGAATTCTTTTTTTAAACATTTTATAAAATTACCATCTGGCTATGTGTGTATTTGCAACACAAATTCTGTGTTTAGACTTGGTTTCTGGAGACAGGGCTTCGTTCCAGGGGTGAACGGATGGAACCGAACGTACCTTCACAATTTAGCTGAAAGTCTCTTCTTGCCACGAACTAAGTCTTAGGGCAATGATTCTCAAACTCTGGTCCTCCAGATGTTCTGGACTTCTG
>NC_056528.1:26951691-27044174 GCF_019175285.1 Sceloporus undulatus
ATTGGGGAATACTTGCCCATAGGGAATCATTGGGGAATACTTGCCCATAGGGAATCATTGGGGAATACTTGCCCATAGGGAATCATTGGGGAATGCCTGACTGTTAGGAAACATAGGAGAATATTTGCCCATACAGAAACGGCCAAGTATTCAATGATTCTCTATGGACAAATATTCTCCAATGATTATCTATGGGTAAGTACTGTCACTTGTTTTACACCCCTCTCTTGCCCTTTCGACACTCCGCTCATGCTCAGAGGCACGCCTTTCCCGAAACGCTCTCCTCCTTCCCTACATTCATGATCACAAGGATCCTATCTTTGGAAAAAAACAAAATGCTGCTAGCACTCTGCTGATGCTCAGAGGCACTGTTGGTTTGTCCAAGGCCCTCGCTTTCGGATACAGAGCCTTAAAAAACCCACATGGAAGGCAGGTGTCAGTGGCACTCTGTTCATGCCCAGAGGCACTGCAGCTTCAAGCCCTCCTCTTGCTGCTTTCTGTGCCTTGCAGCGTCTCAGGCGCGACGAAGACGACTAAAAGGGCGCCGAGGACCCCATTCTGGCCCCGTTTTGCTGCCTCGTTTTTTCCTCTTTTCCCCCCTTCAGCCTTCCCAAAACCCTCGGTAAAATCTCCTTCCGTCTCCGCTTCGGGGATAACGAAGCGCGGACGCTCCCTCAGGCTCATCCCCGGCCGGATGGATGGGGATTACAAGCCGCCCCCTAATTTCCCCGAACAACAGAGAAATACCCACCATCTTGGCTTCAGTCTTCTCTAGGAAAAGGCCGAAGTCTCGCGCGGGCAGCGCTAAGTATCGCGAGAAGAGGACTACTTCCGGCAGCGAAAAGAAGGGAAGCCGCCCCGAAAACCACGCCCACTGTCAGCTTCAGACGGCCGTTTCCGCCCACAATTCTAGTAACGCGCATGCGCAAGGCCTTAAAGGGCCCGCAGAGTCATTAAATGAAGGGGATGAGTTTAACCCTTTGCAAGCCAGAGCAGTTATGCTGGCTTTGTGTTGTGGCATTTTGTGTGTGTGTGTTTTCATGCAGATTTTGACTTATGGCGACCCTATGGCAAACCTATCATGGGTTTTTCTTGCAAACATCTGTTCAGAAGGTTGCCATGGCCATAAATAATAATAATAATAATAATAATTTTATTTATTATGGCCATGGCAACCTTCTTATTATTTATTTTCTATTTGTTTATTTATTATGGCCATGGCAACCTTTTATTTATTATGGCCGTGGCATCATCAACATCATCCTTTGAGGCTGAGAGGGTGTGACTTGCCCAAGGTCTTACAGGGCTGAGCCAGGATTCGAACCCTGGTCCCCAGAATACTAGTCCGATGCCAAAATACAATAACACCCAAAATCCACAAAACAGGGCCAACTAGTCCAACCCTTGCCATGCAGGGATACAGAACTAAAGCATTGGCTGCATCCACACTGGAGAAATAACCTGGTTTGGCACAGCTTTAACTCTTTTCTGGCTCAAGGCTATGGAATTCTGGGAGTTGGAGTTTGTTGTGGGACACAGAGCAGAGCTCAAAACCTCTTGTCATGAAGGAATGAACAAAACATCCTCAGAAATGAACACCCAACCTTTCTTTGAAGGCCTCCAAAGCAAGAGCATCATCATCATCATCATCCCTGCAGGAGCAGAAAACAAGCTCTCCCCATCCTTTACATCAGAGGTTCTCAATCTTTGATCCTCCAGCTGTTTTGGGCTTCAGCACCCAGAAGCCTTTGCCAGCATGGTCAATGATGAGGGAATCTGGGAGATGAAATCAAAAATATTGGGAGGACCAGAGGTTGAGAACAACTGCTCTACATTTTCCTTCCGGTATTAAAGGTAACTATGTGAACTCCATCTTCTCTTACCCAAACTAAACATAGCCAAACTCCCAAAACTGTTCCTCAGAGAGCTTGGTTTTCACATATCACCCTCCTCTGGATACGTTCCACTTGTTAGTATCCTTGAATTATGGCGCTCAGAACTTTGAGGTGAGGCTTGACCAAAGAATAGGATAGCACTACTACTTCCCTCAATCTGGACAATGCTTGAGGAACGTTACTTGAGCTCCTGCAAAATCAGAACACAAGACTTGTGAATGCAGCCCAGAATTGCACTGGCTTTTTTGGAGGCTGCATCCAACCGTTGGCTCCTGCTTAGTCTGTCCTCTAAGATCCCAAGGTCCTTTCTGCATCTACTGCTTTCAAGCCAAGTATTACCCAGCCTACGTTTAACATTCATGGCCTGCACAAAAGATATCCTCCCCATCATAACATCTTTACTAAGGATTGAAACAACATGCAGGATCTGATTAACATCTGCAATTGTTTTTTTCCCCTCTCTCCTGTTTGGTTTGTAACATCTTTCCCAATAAAGAAGCCCATGGAGCTTTGAAAACTTGCAACGAGTATAATGTGCATTTCGGCCAGCCAATAACGGTATCATCCGACGTTTGTGCATTTCATTTTTCCTGCCAACATATAGTACTTTTCATTTCTCCCTTCATTTTGCTAGTTTTGGCCCAACAAGGCCATTTGAATTCAGAGATATTAGCTACCCCTTTTGATTTTGGTGTCATTTGCAAATCTGATAATCATGCTCTCTGTTCCATCACCTACATCTTTTGCAGCACCTTTGAGACTAACTAAAAGGTAAAAGTTGGTAGCATGAGCTTTCCTATAGATTTGAATCTCCTTTCTCAAATGCATGTCTCCAAACATGTTTGGAGACATGCATCTGAGGAAGGAGACTCAAATCTATAGAAAAGCTCATGCTACCAACTCCTTTCGCTCAGTTGGTCTCAAAAGTGCTACAAGATCCCTTTGCATAATGATTTTCCAGACTAACACAGCTAGGTCTTTGAATCATTTATATAGATGCATCCTTAACAAAATGTCTTGGAACAAAACTCAAAGGCATCCTAGTTCTCTCCAGGATGAAGGCTTTGGTTAGTTGACCAGCATGTTAGACTGCCAAATCAAGCTGCTTTGGGTCTCTTTGGAGGTATGCTATTTAATGATGCATGGCCCTAAATCAGAGGTCGGCCAAAGCCAGACTCCATTCCTAAGCACTGGAGGGAGCTTTGGTGCAGCTTCGGATTCTTAGGATGCATGCATCATTTAAATAGCATAACTCCAAACAGACCCAACAGCTTTAATTTTGGCAGTCTGTAACAGGCCCAAGTTACAAATCCACCTAACAGCACTGTCTATTCCACAGTTCACCAAGCTGGTCTACATGAATATCAAGATTGGAAGCCTTACTTAAATCATGATCTGTAGAGAGATATTGTAGCACCTTGGAGACTAACTGAAAGAAGTTGCCAGCATGATCTTTCCTAGACTTAAATCCCCAGATGTATCTGAGGAAGTAGACTTGTCCACGAAAACTCATGCAGCCTGCCTAATTTTTTTCTTTCAATTAGTCTCCAGGATGCTATAAGATCTCTCTACAAAAGGATTCGAGAGACTAACATGGCTGTACTGTATCTTTGAAATAATGATGTACTACATCTAGAGATCTAGTCTACAAACATCTGGAAACATATCTGGAATGCATGAGACATCCATCTAAGATGGAGGCTGGAAAGCTTTGTTGGTTATAATGCAGAGGTCCTCGTAACACATACAAACTGTTTCTGATCATACAGTTGGAATTTTTTGACCGCATGATGGTTAATCCTTCCTCGCTGGCAGAGTGAATCTATAAATCCTCACCCGATGATTCCCAAAGATCAGTGGGCTGTTCCTATGCTGTATTGCAGAGAAAGATATTCCTAGTAATGAAGTTTGGAAAGCTCTAAGGCAGAAGGCAGGGAAAGACCTGACCCAAACCTTACTTACCAACAAGTGCAGCGGCTTGAAAAATTCAGGATGACCTTACTGGGGGATTGTGTGTGTCATTGGGAGATGGAGCGAGGCTGCTCTGTTTTGCATACAAGGATGTAAAAAGATATTCTGAAAACAGAGTGTTAAGGTGTGTCATAGCACTCAAGAACTAATAAATATTTGGAAATTGATAAAATAACCAGACCATACTCTGATGTTTGTGGGGATACAGAAAAGGAACCCTCTTAGCCCTGGGGGTGGCTGACAAGCGTGCAAGCTTTGGAGACACACAAAACCTATCAAGCGGCTGTACTGGCCACCAAAGCTCCCACCCAAAATGGAGCTTTGTGATAACACTGTGTAGAATTTAAGCATTTGGGGTCGTGGAGAGGAAAGAAAGAAGAAAAATTGAGACAGGTTTGTGTTTCTAATCCAAATGTACTTTTCTTTATTCAAACCAGGGGTAGTCACTGGTTAGTGCAAAATGCACTAATTATTGTTTTTTTGCCTGAGGGAAATCTACATCTTCGCAAGGCCTCCATTACACCCCCCTTTAAAGAAAACTACATCCCCAAAAGGTTTTAAAGAACTGAAGCTCAGGTTGAAACGCTGCGCTTCGGAAGTGACGCGGTGCCTTTCAAACAATTCTGCTCAACCCTGTTCTTGCGCTGTGAGCTCAGCTCAGAAACCAGTAACAAAACAACACAAGTAGATTCCCCCCTCCCTCCCTCCCTCTTTTTTCCTTCCTTTTTTCATTTTTCTAATTCCCAGAGTTTCTGGACCAACTACATTAGCAAAAGGTGGCTGGGAGTTGACCCTCACTTCTAACCAGTGCTAATGGAAACCCTGTTTTTTTTTTCTTTTTAAATTAAAAAATAACTCAGCATACATAGTAGAAAATTTCTCTTAAAAATCTCACAATCTGTAAATGTATATATATTTTTTTCTTCTTCTTCTTTAAACATAAAGTTTACAATATATGGTAAAGCAAAGGCTCAGGAAAAAAAAAATTAAATTTCCAACAAAAATAGAGAAAGAAACCTGAAGGTTTTTTTTTTAATTAAAGCTGAAGACGTTTTTAAAACCCTGTAGTTTGAACCAGTGACACGCTCTTTATTTGTGCTGATGGGTTAAAGATAGGGGAGGGGGGATTAAAAACTGCAGTCCAAACACCCACAGCTTTGCTTTCCAAAGCCACCGCCAACTTCTCCGCTAACACTCCCCTGAAAGATGTTACGCTTGCGGTTCCTCCCCCAGCCCCCCCTTGGGCAAAAAAGTAGGTGATTGTCACAAGTTCATAAGTCTGGGATTCCTGGGTTTCAGCTGAGACCAGATATCCTGCTCTGGACAGAACTCCCTGATTTTTACAGATGGGTGCGCTAGCGTCGGTAGGGATGGAAGCCTTGAACGTTATGGTTCTGTCCACGGCCAAAACCACTGCTCCCTGCGGGCGGCCCACTCGAAGGTGGAACTGAAGGGCCTCCATAGGAGGGGGGCTGTTGGCTGGGGTCGGTGAAGCCCTGTCCAAAACCACTCAAGTCTTGTCCGTATCCTAGAAGAGAGAGAAAAGAAAGAGGGGTGGAAGATAAAGAGGCGTTCTGGTTGCCCCCAGCCATTTCCATGCTAGAGGAGACAAAAACATCAACTCACCAGCTAGCTTTCCCTCCACCCCCAATGGGTCAAGACGCCAAAACCCATCATTTCCATCCCATATAACCATCCTGGCCAAGGGGTGAGTGGGAGTTGTCATTGAGCACATCTGCATTTGGTTGGGGAAGGCAGCTCTAAACAACATGGTCACATAAGGATCCTGAGCCCTCCAGCTGTTGGTTGAGACATACTGTCCTGGAATGAGACAGGAGAGAACAAGACACAACCACCCCTCAGACGGACTGAAAAGTTTCCCTACTGCCAGGTCATTTCTCATTTGGGTCTATGGGGCCCATAGGTCAGCTTTCAAGGGTCCCAAGGTGCCCCCCATTCTCCATATGGCCAAGAAATTAACAGAAATCAACAGAAAATCAAGAGGCTGGGTCCAGATGCTAACTCTTTTGGTAGGATCATGAAACAAAACCACCAACCAAATTATTAACAAAAGCACGAGAAGAGAGTGTGCTGCTTTGATTCCCTGTTTACCAAAGTACAGCTGGGGTCTACCTCCTGCCCCAACACCCTATTTAAAGACTAGCAAAGCAATCAAACTGTAAGAGAACGCTAGTATCAGAACTGATCCATCTGGCACAGAACTGTCTGATCTGATTGGCAGCATCTCCCCAAAGCCTGGGACAAAGAAGAGTCTTTCTCACTGCCTGCCATATAATTTCTCTGACTGTAGGATGAGCCTGGAACATTTGGCTTGCAAAAGCAGGATTTGATCCCTAAATTCATTCACACACACACACACCCCTCAATTTAATCAAGTTCAAAGTCAGTAGCTAATACAAAGATGGCCTACTTGCAGTATAAATCACCAACCCAACTCAGCTCAGGTAACAATGTTGTACTGAACCAACAGCTTTTGGTAGGATCATGAAGCACAGTGGCACAGAATTCTTTCAGGGCAGGAAGTCTGGTTTTATATCTCTCTCATACACCTTGAGCCACTGAAACCATCACTTGGGTATCTTTCATCAGCTTAAGCCAATAACCCAGCCAATTTATGGGGCTCAACAACATGTGAAGTAAGTAATGTAACTCTGGAAAACTCTGGAAAGCTCTCTCTCTTGTACAAACAGGTTGGCTGTATGCAAAGTCATTTGTATAAGGAAGCCAACAGAAACCATACTAGCCTCTGTCAGTTCAATTAGGAATTTTCCAAACTGGCATGTCCCTCCTCAGTAAAAATCAGGAGTAGTAATCTGATTTGGATATATTTTCCTCCCAAATTCCTGCAACTTGAGTAAAGGACAACTCGCATAGCTTTAACTGTAGTTTTTTGAGTGGTCATCTATGAAATCACACCATAGGGTTGTGCTGCCCCTGTGCAGAACATCTTCAGACCTTTCTAGAAGAGTTGCATAAGCTTTTTGGAAGTAGTTTCAGCCACCCTCAGCTCTATCCCTCAATGTTCCCACTCATTCTGCTCAGTTTCCAAAGACACCGCACAGCAGCATCCCAAAGGACACACAATGCAGGACACACAAAGAGGAGAAGGTGAGTTTCTGTGAGTTCTGAGATGACCACTACAGATGGCCACTACAATTACAGGTTTGCAACCTATCACAGAATTCCTAGAGTTGTCCTCCTTTGTGTGTTCTGTGATCACGGTAGATGAAAAGCAACTGTGGGAAATGAACGGGAATAGTGAGGGATAGAACTGAGGACAGGCAAAGCTATCACCCAAAATGTATGTAACTATTTAAAAGGTTCGAAAGATGCTCTGCACAGGTGCAAGATAACCCAACTGTGCGAATCACAGAGACCACAAAGAAGGAGTGATATGCCCCAATAATCAAAACATTGAGAGAAAAGTGACATATAAAGGGTCACTTTATGGGAGTGGGATGGGAGAGTAATATTTTCAATTTGGAAGGCACAGGAACCTTAGTACATGTTATAAATGCACCATCTATGGCTTCCAGTTTCAAGAGCTGCGCTGGGGCTTTGCATCCTGATTAAACCCCCAAAGACTTGCTCTCCATCACACTTGTATTGAAAGGGCCATTTCCAATCTCCTATGTTTCTAACTCGTCTGAGATCATTTCCCAAGCTATGCATAAAGCTGGCTTTTAAGCCCAAAGAGAGATCACCTGCCAGTATGGTCTGTTCTGAATGGCAATAGTTTCCTAGTTTTTGACAAAGCAATCTTTCCCAGCCTTGCTACTATCTGGAACAGAGGATTGGTTGCTGTGAATCTGAGAATTTTTTGCAGGCAAAGCATGGGCTTTACATCCCAAATGTCTGCCCCTCCTGTTACTGTATATGTCCATATGTTCTGAAGAAACAGCAAGGAACCACACACTGCTCCAACCCAAATGATGGTTTCTATAGTAGCAATCGAGTGACTAGATCAGAGACTTATGAAAATAAACTTGAAGTTTATTCCTGCCAACCCAAGTCTATGGAATCTGTAAGCTCTTCCACCCACTAGAAAAAGCTAGATGCTTTCCAGATACCCACCCCACCATGCCTTCTGGATAAACCTAAAAAAAAACCAAGGGGCTGATCAGCAAAACCAGCTGCTGAGAATATGTTCAGCCAAACTATGCAAGCACTTGTGCTGCCACTATCCCAGGATTAATACGCGATTGAAATATGGAAATTAATTGAAGGGAAAGGAAGTGTGAGCTGCAAAAAGTATAATTTTGCTCAAGGTAAATAAACCCATACCATGGGTACCTCTTGGGGTTGCATAAGCTAAGTGTGACTTGTGCTTTCCAACTGCTCACAATAGCTACCTATGAAAACCACTCTCAGACTCTTCTAGCCCAAACTTCTTAAATCCTGAACAAGTTTGTGGCTCAGTTCTGCAAGGCTCTTTTCTCTGTCTCTTCCTCTTTCGTGAACCACAGTGCTACGTTCTGAGCAAGTCAGCTGAATTCTATCAGGGCTATCTTCTGTCATTTCAACAGATTTCCTGCAAACAGATGACTGCACTATATCACTATATCATCAGCAGCATGTCTTTAAAATCCATTTGTACCTGCACCCAACAAATGTTCAGCACCAAATGAAGGTGAAGCTGCTAGAAACCACACTGATGAAAACAGCTACTTCACTTCTTAAGACACCTTCATTTCCTTCTCACTGGGAGTTAAAGTAAATAGAAATCAGGCATAAGGATTCCTTCTTGAAAAGAGAAGTACATCACTTTTTAAATATCTTTGAAAGCTTTATCTGAAACACGCAATTCCACTTTTCTGCAGGTACTTTGCTTCAACACAGAGAGGATAGCTTCCTCTTCAGCAAACCAAGGAGGTTAGAACTCTGGTGTGACTTCATAACTCCTCTGTGGACAGGGAAAACTGTCCTGTGTATACGAAACATCTGCAGACACAACATACAGTAAGGCTCTCCCTAACTCTGATAATGCTATAGAGAGAGTGCTCACCACTGTTCTCATGTGAACCCCACAAAATGTAGGTACCAAGTGGCCAGGAAGCAAGCAACCTGAGGAATCTGAGTAATTTGAGGAAGACCAACAGGTGATTGAAGCAGGGGAACCCTTAGGGGAAGGCAATTGCCTCCATACCCACACCCCTTAAAGAGATGACCCCTCTGTAAGGGAACAGAAAAAGGTAACTTCTCTCCCACCATGCCCTTCCACACAAGAGATTACAAGCAAGAGGATTTGGTGTAAAATAGGCTCCACCTACCTAGGGTAACTCACTTCTCAGCCTGACCATAAGTGTGTAAACAAAGTATTGGCCCGAAGCCTGATGGGTCTTGAGAATAGGCACCCAGCCCTGGTAAGAAACGGAGACCAGGGTGACTAAACCCCCAAGAGAGCCCTGCACACAACCTACAATTCTCTCGGAAAAGGTGATGGGGAGACTTACCCACAGTGCAGTGCTCAGGGCCACCCTAGCTGAAAGGCTGACAGCATTTAGAATTTAGGAAGGGCTGAGCAAGTGCCAGCACCATGTCAGCCCTGCTGGAAGGAACATTAAAATGGCTGTGCATCTTAAAGTGAAAACATGCAGAAAGACTGTGATGGCGACACTAGGTATGGTGATACTGCTTTAGTTACACACCAGGAATTTAAAGAACTTCTTGGAATACAGTGTTAAACATCGCAGCATCATAATAGTTGGGGAGCTAACAAACAGTTTATTCTGCATTCCTGGGCATCTTGAACACTCAGCCTGGTTGTACTTATCTTGAACACTCAGCCTGGTTGTACTTTCCTGGTAGGTTGTTTCTTAGGATAGACCAATACAAATTCACATCTCAACTTTTTAAAATTTTACTTTACAAGTGCCCTGTATGTCTTTTTCCTCCACCACCCCCCCTCCATTTCCTCCTTCAGTGAGGATCCTTGGTAATGTAGTCCACTGAACTAAGACTACAGAAATCTGAGGTATGGGTGTATATGCGCAATGTGCCTTCGTGTTGCCTGTGGATTTAGGGCAACCTATGACTTCCATAGGGTTTTCTTAGCCAAGGAATCCTCAGAGGTGGTTTTGTCCTCTGAAATAGTGCTATTTTTCAGCAGTCTCACCTCTAGAGTACTAACCAGAGCTGACCCTGTTTAGCTTCCAAGATCAGATGGGATCTGGTACCTTCAGGGACAAATTTCAAAATGCAAAGAAAATATAGTAGTTATCAGGACAGAGAAACAGGTTTCCTGCATTTTTGACAAAAAACAATTTTTTTAAAAAAAAGTTGCATGTCTTCATTCCTTTGCAGATATGATTCAAAGATGTTGGAAAAATACAGAGGCTAGTGCAATGATACACTCTCCAACATGGAAAAAAATGGGTGTAGACCATCTCCTTCTCTTGAGTAGGAATGTGGAGGAACCAATCTAGGGCATTCTTTTTTGATTATCAGTTCTCTGTCTCTTTCTCTGTGTGTGTGTTTGAGGACAAAAATTCTGCCAATTCAGAAATAAGTGTTGGCAAAGTATAGTTGCATGGGGTGCACTCTTGTGGGTCCCAGAGGTCAAAAAACATTTAGCCCACAAATGACTTCTAGGAGATTCATGGAGGGGATTTTTGTTGTATTTGAGGGCTCCTGGATCATTCTAGTTTGAGAGCTGCATTTTTAATAACAGAAAGTGTTGGTTAAAAAAATGGCTCTCTAGGGCCTAAAATGGCCTAGGCAGGCCTCAAAACGTGACAAAAATGCCCCCTGGATGGTTTTGGGGCCATCTTTTTGGAGGTGTCTCTTTTCCCCAAGGTCTCCTTGGGTATAATGCCTCCTCAGCCTCACACAGTTGCTCACCATTGCTTTAAATCAATGTCGGGAAGCCCCTGCTTAAAAGAACGATATTAAAAGATTCTGTTCTTCACCCCTACCAGTCAGACTGTAGATTCAGCTATGTAACTTTGATACTAGACTCAGCCAATTTCTCTGCTGGCCCTTGAGATGCTATTTCAAACTGTAAGGGGTATTTTGGAAATTCTGCATTAACGTGCATGCAAAATTCTGATTTTGCTTTCCCATGGAGAATGTAAACTAACTAACAAACAAAAAGGAAGCAAGAAAAATAGGTGGAAGAGGAAGAGACAACAAGGCAACCACTTACCAAACTGACTATAAGGGAATTCTGGTTGGGCGGTTGGTGGCTTGCTCATGTCCTGAGTTGGCTGAGATGGTGGCGGTGGTGGTGGGAAAGCTAGTGGTGCTGCCCCAGGAGTGGCAGGTGGTGGAGGAACACCAGGTGGGGCAAACTGGTCAGGTGGAGGAGGTGGAGCACCATATCCAAAGCCTGGTGTCAGAGAGGGAAAAAGAAGGCAGTGTAACCACAGTGTAATTAGAGCATACAGAGGAAATTTCCACTGATTCCTGCCTACTCATCCAAAGAAAAGGATGGGCTTCAAGATTCTTTCTTCACAGGTTCTTTTTCTTGCCTTCCACCCCAGTTACAGAGATATGTGGAACATACCAGTGCACATTCCCCATTGACTCCAGCCAGCACAGCGATCAGTCTCAGGCTAAGCCTCCAAGCGCCAACATCCAGTGACCTGCATGCTCTGAACTTAATCCAACCTCACAGGGCTCTACTGTGAGGATAATATGGCCAGAGGAAGCGACAGCCCATGCAGGAGGCAGCAACCCATTTGTAAGGAATACTCACTGAAGGGTGGAGGCGTGCCATATCCCTGAGGGAAGCCCTGCGGGGGTGGGAAGCCTCCTGGAGGTGTTGAGACAATGTACGAGGTAAAAGGTGGTGGTGGAGGCGGAGCTCCTCTACCTGGAGGAGGCGGGCCATATCCACCTGGAAAATGGAGAGGAGGAGGAGCCAATAAGAAGAAGGTAGAGATAAAGGGAGGCATACACATTTGAACTAGGCCCACGTAACAGGACATTACCAACTACTCTAATAATTAACATTAGCCAAACATCTGTTGCACCCAGAATCCCATAGCTATTCTGACAGAAGAATTTTCATCCTGGATGTTTAGTGGCTCATTCACGTTATGTACACCCAACTATCCTTTTATTTTGGGATTCTAATCCTCAAGGAAACAGATACACAGAAAAGAAGAAGGGAACCCGACTGCATGAGTATACATGGCACATATAGTAGTATAGAGAATATTTCTTAGGGAATGGGGGGTTCTGACTCCACAGGAATGGTCAATATCATTCTCTTCACCAGCTTTCAGCCACAGTATACCCAAGTCAACTACAGTACCTTTTTGACACCATCCACTGAGTCATCTGGAATCACAGAGCTGGAAGGGACCAAAAGGGCCAACTAGTCCAACTCCCTACACCTAGATACAACCCTTAAGCGTCCTGAAATGTGCAGTTAGGAAGAAAATTTGCCTACTGATATGACCCAGAGAAAAACAAAGAATTAAGGCTCAGTTTTTAAGAACTGCCACAAACATAGCTCCTCTATTTTTCCCTGTAATGCAAAATAAAATCATTATGTAACAAAATGAATATGTGCCACTAGATTTCATTAAACAGCAGAATTCCTTTTCAATTGGCATAACTTCCAGATTCCTGAGTAGGCCAAACATCCAAAGTAACTAAGTACCATATACTAATATGAATAATTGTTTTGTAGTTTTCATTAACACTATGTACTATTGTTAACATAGTACTAGTACTACCACTGCCAATATGGCTGAATAAGGTGTTGAAGCCATTCAGGGTGCAAAGACCCAGACTAATTCATTTTGATTTGCATAATTATGATTACAATATTCAGAGTACAACAAGTCAAACTGAAGGCAGATTTTGAGCAGCTCAGCAAGGATTTCTCAATTTCAATTATTAAATAACAGCAGCAACTCTATGACAACCCCTTCTTACCTGGTTTTAAATTATATGACTGAAATGGGGGGGGGGGTATCCAAGGTAAGGGTAAGTTACTTTGTTGATAGATTCTGATATTCCTATGCAAAACAACATCCTGGGCTCAGAATTCTCTACTTCTAAGCCATGTCTTCTGTACCAAGGCTCCAGTCTGAATCTTCAGTAGATCATACAAGCTTGATGTCTGCCCATCCCAATTTAAAAGATAAAAGTGGTCAAAACAAACTTACCAAGTGCTTGTCCAGCTGGTACCCACATACCTAAGTGGTGGGGGAAGAGAAGGAGACATACACACACATAAAAGAAGAGCAGGTCAAACTACGGCAGTGCAGATCTTACACAGCTTCACTGTCAATAAAGACAGTGGGAACATCAAGAAATAAGACCTAGTAGAACTTACAAAGAATTATTCTGAAAAAAGGCATTTTAGATATCGAAGGATGAGGGAAATTGCCCAATACCAAGTTGCAGACAGATGCTCCTCAGGTTTAACCTCCAGTTTCCACCCAATTGTTATCACTGTGCCATTGTATCAGCTGCTGCCTCACAGGGAAAGAACTGTTGGTTCATATATGACAATGACATTTCTGAGGTCAACAGAGGCATCCCCCCACCGCCCAGCACTTAAAGGAATTCAAGTGCAGCTATACAAAGGATACTGTCTTCTACCAGGCCAGTATATTTGTCCATTGAGTCCAATGTGTTCTACTGTCATTATTCTGCCACCGTCCAAGGCTTCAAACAGGAAAAGGCCTTTTCCATCCCCTGCCACCTGCCAGGCAGGAGCTGTTGGCTAAACCTGAGACTGAGCATGTGTCATACCCTGAATGAGTTCCTTTCCTATGGATAGTATCAGCTGAAGTTCCCCTCTACTTTCTGCTGCGCCACCACTTTAATGCCTGGGTAGGAAAAGGATGAAGGTGGATCTTTGGCGCATCCCAGCCTCAGTGCGACAAGCAGAGTGTATCAGTGGGTTTTTTTACGATGCGCTCCCCCAGACTCTCTTCACTGCCTGTCCTCTCGCCCTCAGTTGTCCATAGTTAGCCTGTTTATTGTTGTCATCTTCCCCCTCAATCTTCTCTGAGAAGACAAATTGGCTGGCTGTGAACAACAGTCTGAATCCTCAGAGGGGTCAGTAGGAGTCATCACTTTTCTTTTAGCAGACAGGCTTTGAGCCGAGACAACTTTACTTGAAAGCCTTGCTGAAGTTTGAGACCCCCATGCAAATCCCTACGTTGAGTATAAACATGCTTCTTAGCCAACACTCTGAAGCTGCCTTGCGGCCAGAACAAGGGAAAGGTGGGGCTTCCAAAAGCTGTTTTAACTGCAACATTAAAGACTGCACATCTTCTCCAGGGGCTGTTGCCTGGTGAGGCTTTTATTTGGTGGTAGTGGTAGGGCGTTGTGCAGAGAGGCATCTCTCCAACAAAGACATAAATAACTGTAGTTGTAGTTGTGCCTCATTCCCCAAGGGAGGGACAGAGAATGAAACTGGTCATGAAATGGCCATGCTGTACCTGGTTATGCAAGTGGTGATGCGGGTGACCATGGAGCTCTCTGTTAAGTAAGAGGGCGGGCCCCTCTCTGGCCAAAGCCTTGGAATAAGCCTCCAATGCTGCATTCGGTGTGGTTAACAACCTTGGCCTTTGGGGAAATGTGACTCAAAACAGCAGGTTCCACATGTGGAGCCAAAAAGGTTGCAGTTATTCTGCTCAGTGGTGGAAAATTTGAGAAGCCACAATGATGCCTGAATGCTGAGGCCCACATTGCATAGTGTGCAGTGGAGATTGCATACCACTTTGCCACAGCTATAGCCCTGGGAGAAAAGGGAGACAACCTGCTGGCAATCCGTCACCCTGGACTTATCTCTTGCCAAATGAAAAGGGCTGTGGGCCGCCATGTACCTTTGGGAAGTGCCTTCATCACCCATCTCTCCCATGTTTTCCATGGATGTAGATAAGACAATGCGGGTGCTTCAGTGACACAGCCTCCACCTCCTGAAGTAACTTCAGTGGCAGAGGAGCCGTGTCCTTGACCAGAATAGCCCCATCATCAGAGTGGTCTAGTTTGGCCCAAAACCCTAATGGGCTGTCTGAAACACAACTCTGAATGGGCTTCTTCCTCTTTTTAACAGCTTCACTCCTCTCCTATTGGATCCACAGCAGACAGAGAGGAAATGAAAAGGGAATTAAAAATAGTAGCTACAAATGGGAGAAAAGGGGGTTATATATATATATATATATATAGGTGTTAGGAAGAGAAAAGGAAGAATTAAGTGCCTACCATTAGGCAGATGGAAGGGTATCTAGGGGAAAATGGGAGTTAGCTAGATGGAAAGGTAACCAGAGAAGAAAACAGGAGCAATAAGAAAGTGCTCTGAGCTGGGCAAAGGGAGGAAGAAGATCTGGTATCTAGGATGGCTGGTAGAGAGGAGCCAGCAAAGTCTGTTTTTATTCTGGCTATCCTGAGACCTCAATTTTTCTTCCTGCCAGTCTCTGGGTGGTGATGAAGAAACCCCAAGTCGTGTGGACTGCTTCTCTCACCAGCCCAGAAAACAGGAGTGTTGCCCCAGAGGTAATGCTGAAACATATCTGGGAGTCAGATAAGGAATGATCTTGATGACAGACATTAAAAGGGTATGCTAATATATTCCAGGTAAACCCAAATTGCTCAGGGTCCAGAAGCTGTGGGGGGAACAAGTACCTTGAGGTCCATATCCTTGTTGCCAGGTAGGTGGAGGCTGCCCTGCCCAACCGTTGGCAGCACTAGGCATGATCCGGCTTCCCCACTGGCTGGTGCTGGTGGGCCCTGGAGTTTGGCTCTTGCTATCCCGGGGCTCGGCCCGCTTCACCTCCACCTAAACAAAGAGGTCAAAGTGCTCAGGTGGGGGCCCCATGAATCAGCTTGCCCCCCTCTTCCCTTCACACACACCCTTAAGTTACACTTAAAACTATACCTTAGCACCTTATGACTTATGGCTAAGTACTTTAAAAACAAAAGTAACAGGAACTTATTTTTAAGGCCACTAATTTAGGAAAAAATAATGTTTCTCAGGTACAATGGATGTCAGAGTAAGCCACTCCAAATGTCTTCACTTCACTTTATATGCATTGAGAATAAAGAATTTTCCTGTGTGTGAATGCTCTCCTCTTCTGTTACGTTTGTTGCTTATCTTAATGCAGCAATACTGCTTCCTCAGTGGTTTTTCACTTGCCATATGCAGTTCTGATGTCTTGGTTCGCAGGTGAGAAAAAGTCTTAAAAAGCAAGGCTGAAGAAAGCAGCATGGAGAAGGTACAAAAGCTTTTAAGCCAGACCTTTGGGATGGATGGATATTTGGAGCAGTAGGGGTGAAAGTGATGGGACCGAGTGCCAATATCCACCACAAAAAAACTGTACTTTCAGTTTGGAACATACCTGAGAAACACACATTTGGTTTCCAGTTTCTTTCTTTTTTAATTCCTTTTAAAAACTTAAAAATATTTATTTTTATTATTATTATTATTATTATTATTATTTAAAAGTCTAATGGAAGATAGAGACTTACCTTCCCCAGGCTAACGCTTAAAGAACCTCAATTAACTCAAACAATGTCAGAAGGAATGGATGTGATAAGAGAACCTTACATTACATCTAACAAAAAAAGTAAACAAACATGCAGGTAATAAAAAATGGACAGTTGAGTCAACAAGAAGCAAAACCTTCATACTGTGTTACGTCAGGGGGAAGTATTCTTTGCAAACGGAGGGAGAAGAGGGAGCCAAGCTTAAACTTAAAAGGGAATGTGCCCAAGTCTTTTCAGGCCATGAAGAACACAATATGCTTGGCTTCCATGATATGAGCCCCCCCCCCCATCTAATGTAAGTCTTAGATAGAAATACCAAGTTTTAATCCAAATACACTGAGGTGAAGCTTGTTTTAAAACTTATTTTTGGCTTGATTTAACTGAATCTGAGCAATGGGGTCAGGAAGAGGGAGCCAGAGAACGTCCTGAAATATTCAGCCCAACAGAAGTAAATGTTAAATGATATGCTTGACATTTTGGTTCTGCTCAGCTACTCTATCTATCCCAAGTAGCTGAAGAGAACCAAATATTTATATCTCCTCCAAAGAGCCCAAGATACGGCTTGAAGGTGCAGCAATCCACCTGAAGCTCAATGCTGTGGTCACTGCAAAACCTCTGCACCCTGTCTGAGCTCCCCAGATAAAATTGGGAGTGTTAATGTTGTTTTTGAACCTTTGGAATCTGAATATCTTTGGCCCAAAGTCTGCCACTTATCCCAGCTGTGCTGGAATGCCCAACACACACTCCTGCATTAACTCCCGCAACTTCAACATTCACAACATGGATAGTGCCATGTTGAGAAATAGCTTTAAGTTTAGCTGCATCTGTTTGCAGAAATAATCCATCTGATTATTTACTAATTTAACTGCCATGGCTCATTGCTATGGAATTCTGGGAACTCTAGTTTGTTGTGGCACCAGAGTTCTCTGACAGAGAAGGCTAAAGTCTCACAAAACCAGATCCCAGAATTAAAAGGGATTGAGCCATGGCAGTTAAACCAGTGTCAATCTGGATTATTTCTGGAGTGCGGATGTAGCCTGTGTCCAGCAACAAACCATCTTAGAAAAGCAGTAGCTCTGTTTCTTGCTTGGATAAAGGCTTCATCTATTTCTTTGACTGTAGCAACTACTTTTTATTAAATATGATATTCTGTCAGATGCTTTGGGATGCCGGGATGCCTTACTATTGACTTTAAACATTTGTTGTTCAATTTCTACTATGCCTATGAAGTTAAACTTGTCAGACCATTGGGAATCTCAAATCAGAGAGTCAGGGGGGCAAAATATCCCTTTATATGTTGTTCACTCGGTAGGCAATATAGAAAACTTAAAAGTCCACCTGAAAACTTTTGCTATAGTGTCTGTGCCACCAATCAATGTGGATTGGCTGCAAACATTTTAGGTTCTGCATGGAAATTTTCTGCTTGTCCTTTTGTCCCCAACCCACCCTTGCTTTTCAGAAGCCAGGACAATTTAGGTTGTGGCTGGTCTCTGAAACATCTTAGTCACTCTTCTTGGGGCACAGTTACGTTCAAAGGTGAGCCGCCTAAATCAAAATGAGGCAGAATAATCCATCCATGTGTAAAACCTCTGCAAGTGCTGACAACACAGTATGAAGATGACAACAACCAAAAAGGTCACTTAACTGTATAGTGGTTAAAAAAATACTGTCATAAATAAAAGAATATGTGGAATTGTATCAAAATCTCACAGTAAGTGACCCCCAATATATATTTTTTTTGTTTAAAACCATTCCTTCACGATGCTTGCCCAAAATTTTTGTTGAGATTTAGCCCTTGAAAGGCATCTGTGTACACTGAATCCTCCCCATTCCTTCCCCCCAATGCTGGAATTTGGAATAAAGGAACACACATCTGAAGGAGTGGTAATGAGAAGCTGAGCTTTTGGCAACATAGAGATTTCACTGGCGTTTTAAAAGCACCACCTGCAGTGGCTACTCAGGACTGTCTGCTACTCTTTCAAGGATATCCTCAATGGAAGTGAAGGGAAATGATTTCCTCTTATGGCCATTAAGATTAAAGGTGGCACAGCTTTCTAAAGGATGTTTACAGAAGTGCCTACGTGCCGGTTATTTTTGCGCAATGCCCTTGACATATTAGATGTGATATTTAGAACTATGGCATTGTTTAAACCACAAACCTATAAATCACCTTCAGCTGCTTAAATTGAAGATTTAGGGACCCCTTTTCATACTGATCTGTCTGAAGAGTACTGAATAGAATATAGGAGGCCCCACATTCCACTATGGGCTCATTTTCCAACTGTATAGAGCATGAACCAGGTCTAACTCCTGTGCCAGCCCTGTAACCACTGAAAACTAGCTCTCAAGCATACCTAGCCACAATGCATTACTGTGGAAGCTGGGCAATAATGATGGACAAACTGACTCGGTTGAAATACAGTGATATGCAGTTTGAGAAATTGTGATTTTAATGGGCAAAATGAACACTGTCTTCTCCTATTGGTCTATCTTACACTGTAATACAAGACATCTACCTTGGATGTAACAGGAAACTGTGGTTTATCAAAGTCAGCCAACATAAGAAAATAGGAGGCGGCAGTGCACAAGTACAATGCTCATATTGGGGGTTAGATAAAACAAGGTTTGTCTGAGTGATGAATTAAGCCCAGGTTTGACTCCACTCCACCCCACCCAAGTTCAACTCCCACCACCACACTACCTGGTTCTATTCGCCAGCCAAATTGCTAGTTGCGCCAAGCCTCAGCTTTGTCTTAAGGTAAAATAAAACTACAACTACACACTTTTTTGCCCATGATGTCGTGAAAATGCATGTTGACAGCCTGGTCCACTGATTGTTCGTCCTCGAAAGTAATAAATCCAAAACCTAGCCAACGACGAAGAGTGAATCAAGGTAGCAGGGTGTTGTGACACAAAACAGGATGATGAACAGTATTAGGGGCGGACCAAGGGTTCAAGCAAAGGTTTCAGGTGACCTAGGCATGATTGCCAGTGATCAGGTCTTCTAAGATAAAGAAAAATTATAGCCCCTCAGTGTCATGGGTATAAATTTGACTAGTGGGTTACATTTTGGGATAGCATTTCTAGGTACCTCTCTATCTTGCACCAACAATTAAATCCAGTCCTGAGTAGGACAACTGTTTCATTCTGGGAAAGCAACAATGGCAAAGCCTATTCAAGCCCGCTATTTGCTGATTCCATCATAAAATGTAGTTCTATAATAAAAAATTCAATTTGGCAAAGCTGGAAGGATTTGAATGATAACTCAAAATGAAATGCTTCGATAAAAGCAATTTGGGGATGGGTGTCTATTTCCCGCCTGAAACCCAAGATTTCCCCCTTGGTTTCGTTTTGCTTTGCAGCTAGTGCTGACAGCAGCCATTTATTGCTCTAAAGCGTTCAACAGAAAAAAAAAGATACAGTCTCTGTAACAGTTAGTGTCTCTCTAAGCTTAACCAACATGGTTGGGTAAGCTCATGGAGCCTTATTGTAAAGAGGATTCATACTTAAAAATACACAAAGATACAGGCCAAGATTGCAGCAGGTCAAAATTCTGCTGTCAGCAACATGAGCAAGAAACAAATTAAACTAAACAAAATAATAAAGGAGGGCGACTTTTAATGCATTGTCCACACACAAGAGGCTGGCAGTATAAACGAAGGTGATGTTAGCCTGTGACACACTTGCATTGTAAGAATTAGCAGACGTTTTGTCAAAATGTGTCTGTTTGAGGTCTTTGTAGGGCAAAAGTGGAAAAAAGGACATTTGCACATACACATGACTCAGTTTACACACTTCGGTACCTAAACTGGGGCCACGGGGAAAAAGGGACTATATAGAAGAATGTGGTCTCTTCTTAATTCAAGATTAAAGAAAAAGAAGAAAACTGGGAGGAAGGGTTTTTCTCCAAGAATGCATAACTAAAGCACTCCTGAAAAAATGGCCATCCAAACTCTGTTTAAAGACTTCCAAAGATAGAGTGTCTACCAGGGCAGTCTGTTTTGCTGCTGAGCAGCTCTTACAGTCAAGTTCTTCTTAATGTTTAAGTAGAATCTCTTTTCCTGTCATTTGAAGCCACTGGTCTGTGTTCTTGGCTGTAGAGCAGCAGAAAACATTCTCACTCCATCATGGATATGGCATCTCTTTGGATATTTAATGATGGATATCTAATAAATACAGCCGCATCTCAACTTCTCTCAGCTTGCCCCTAATGACCCAGGTGTGTGTAGAAGTTGAGATGTAGTCGGAAAATATCTTCATACAAGAACAGCAGCAAAATGATGGAAAGCCAAAGGCCCAAGGGATAATGGATGTCCTGAAGGTGAAATGGTCTGCAGGACAAGATTGGATTAGATGGCCCTTGTGGTCTCTTCCCTTGTGTTCTCTCTGGGGAGCATCAGAGAGAAGAAAACTGGAGAAACAGTTTTAGAAATTATAGATGAGAGGCCTTCAGAGGTGATAGAAGTATTACCTGCTTCTGGAAGAAAGCTGGGGGTGGGGGTTGGGGGCAGAGAAGAATTAATGTTGCCAAGAGATTTTTAACCAGAAGCCAAGAGTCTGCACAAAGTTAAAGAGACCCAAAAGGCATAAAAAGAGCAAAATGTAAGAGGATCTGAAGTGTGGACAGGCTCTGGATTAAGAATGTAAAGTGAGTCATTCTCAATGGGCTCATTCATTTTTCTCTCTTCACCTATTGCTACTGTAAAACAAGTTGGGACTTAGATGGAACTTAGATGGAACTGTGTGAATTGCCCACTTCACAGAAAAAATATGCGAAGATGGCTAAATAGTGTTTAAGAAGATGCATGTTGTAATTCACAGGCAGCAACAAATATATGTCCCTTCTAAACCCAGATACTCCATCTTACTATAGGAGGACACCCTCATCACAGTATCCCAAAAGTCTCACAAGGGCTTACTTGGTAGAATCTAGTTAAGAAAGTGCTAGGGCTTGGAAAGAACCCAGAATAGGCTTGACTAGCCCAGAATGTGTAATGTCTGTAGTTCCACTGAGTGAAAGACATGGAACCGTAATGGAAACCCCTTCATGGCTATCCCTGAATATGTTTCCTGGATTTGAAGATACCAAATTTTGCTGCAATGGGGGAAGCTTTAAGAAGAGGGAGCTAATGGAATGAGACATAACTCTGTGGTTTATTTGAACAACAACTGGCAAGTTTTATCTATACAAAGGTTTAGATAAAACCCCTAAGGTTTACAGTGGTGCCTCGGGTTACGAAATTAATTCGTTCCGCCATTCCTTTCGTAACCCGAAAATTTCGTAACCCGAAACACTTTTCCGTTAGCACTGGAAAGCCTATAGCTGCACTTTGCAGCATTTGAATTTCGCGCCGAAATGAATTTCGTAACCCGAAAAATATTTCGTAACCCGAAACAGTTTTTGCCAATCCAACTTTTTCGTATCCCGGAAATTTCGTAACCTGATCATTTCGTATCCCGAGGCACCACTGTATTTGAACAACAACTGGCAAGTTTTATCTATACAAAGGTTTAGATAAAACCCCTAAGGTTTTTCCAGATGTGACAGTACAGAAACTTAATGAGAAATTCAATGTTCTCTGACTAAGAATGGGACAGTTAGCCTCGCATGGGATAGTGTTTGCCAGGATTTCAATGGAAGTTACTTTGCTGCTGCTAATGGATTTGCAATTTTATTGCCTGTATTGTATTGCACTTTGTCCATGACCCTCACATGGCCAAAAAGGGGATTGTACTGTGCGTATACTGATACTCCTTTACACAGATGACAAAACCAGAGAAGGTTAAAAAGATTGCATGATGTATTTTGTGCCCAATGGATGACACCCAATAAAGGTACAGTGGTACCCCGGGATACGAATGCGCCGCCTTACGAAATTTCCGGGTTACGAAAAAAATCCATTCAAAAAAACTGTTCCGGCTTACGAACGTTTTTTCGGGTTACGAAAAATTTTTTGGTGCTTTTCGGCGCTATTTCACACGAAATCGCGGCTTTTCCCCATTAGCGCCTATGGGTTTTCGGCTTGCGAAGGCTTTTCGGGTTACGAAAGCGGCGGCGGAACGAATTAATTTCGTAACCCGAGGTACCACTGTACCATTGTTTTATGTTGTATTTTGCTACATAGCCAACATGACTACCCCTGAATTTGTTTCCAAGAACTGTGGCTAGTAGAGACAGGTGATTAGAAGTAGGTGGTCCAAGGCACACTCTTGTAGAAGACTACCTGCTCCTGGAATATGTGACCCTGTGCTGTGTCTTCAGGATCATGTCCTGTTGGCTGAGACCTGAGCCAGATATGCCACACCATTGCCAACAGGGTTAGTGTTCCGATGGCCCCAGGTTTGGCAACTAGCATGGCCACACCTACAACAATATTGGGGCTGGAGGTAGAATGACAGCTAACATGGGTTTCTCTGGTGTGGAGAAATGTGAATTTCTCTAGCTGAGAACCTAACTGGGACCAAATCAGGCAGGACATACTGAAATATTTGCATCTAACACACAAGATTGCATGTGGCAAGTTGTTCAGCTGGGAGGCTTTAAGGAAAGGGATTTTAAAAAGGAAAGTCTTCTGTACCGGAGAAAAAATGTTTTCTGAATGGCCTGATTCCTCAGTGGACAAATGAAACAGGGGGAGCTTCAGTGCTATTCAGGCCCAAAGGATAAGTTAAGAGTTTATCTGCTCAGAGTGTTGAGAGTGTGGGATAAAGGTTCCAAATAAAGGCAAGATGTTCATTGCCTCTATTAGCCTAAAACATGCATACACAATTATGCTGCTCTTTGCTGTGTCAGTGAATTTTTCTGTTGAAACAGTGCAAAGCTGTTGCAAAACGAATTAAGGCATTAAAATAAAAAGTAACCACCCCCTCCCAGCTCTTCCCACACCAAATATGGAAAATTTCGTTCACAATCCCAATAAAGACAAAGCCCGATCCCTCCTCCGTTTGTGGAAATGGCCTGTACCTCTGTGATAATCTATCACCTAGAGAGAAGAAATCTAAAGAGATATTAATCACAAAACAATTCACAGAGAGAGAAAAGAGGAAGGGGGAAAAGAAAGAACTTAACGTTTACTGTACTTTTACTATGAAACACTTAAATATGTCACTAGGATGTATGTCTAAATTAAAACAAAAACTAAGACTTAACAGCTTAATAAATATGAAGTGAAAATTTTATATATTGCTTTAAATAATGGATTTAAGAAAGAAGAGTGGAAAGTCCAGATGGCAAACTATTTTCCAGCATGTCTGACATGCTACCAAGCAGTTCATTGAAACTTAAAGTTTATGGCATTTTAAAAATATAGTGCCTCTAAGAGCCAACTGAAAATGTGAAATGTAAAGCAACACAACTGCTGCCTTTAATTAGGGCCAAAGATGAGAAGGTGCGCTTCAGGTTATGGGGGGAGCCATGCTCACACTCGCTCGGTCACATAAAAGCAGCATTATAAGCTGCAGAATGCATAGATTCTCATACACAAAATGTATCAAGCAGTGATTTACAACACATGGCTTTTGGCCACATACTTCAACTGAAGGCTTTGGGAGGGAGACCCCAACAACAGCACAAAAAGCATACATTCATTCTTCCAGCTAGTGATAACTGCAAGTCTGAAACAGGAGATTTTAGACACATTTTATTATCTCCATTTTCAAAAGGAAAGGGAAAAATCTCTAAACTGATCAGATACACACTCATGCTCCTTTTCCCTTCTCTATTTGAAGCAAGTAGCTTAACTTAGGTGTCATATTTTTTCTTAAGAAAAACACCTCTGGGTGGGAAGAAGAGATGCGGGAAAGAACAGAGAGACATGCAACACTGGACTTCAAAAGCAGTTAACACACAATAGATGAAACTGCATGAAAAGCGTCCACAAGATAATTTGTTCAGTGATGTTACTTCCTGAGGCATTGCACTAAAGAAATGTAGGGGTTGTTGTTGTTGTTTTTTGGGGGGGGGCAGGTTGAGATTGTAAAAGTTTGCCATCTGATACAGGAAGAGGACAAAGAAATTTTAAGGGCAAACTAGATCCTTCTTTACCTCGGGGCCGCTGTTTCTCTGCGTCATAGATCATTACCACTTCAGTGACCTGGAAAAGAGAAGGGGAAAATCCTTCTAACAGTTACCAGATGAAGGTTAACTAAGCAGAAGGACAGCACCAAAAACAAGGCATAGACACTAAATGGTTAACTATCAATGTCTGCCGTTTTCTAGCAGCTGCAGAAGTTGCTAGAAAGTTGCCTTTCTTCAGCAATCGCTGGTACATCAACTTATCTTCCCTAACATGTGATGTATAAGAAATAACAATCCCCCTCTCTACACTTTGGTCTTGAGGTGTGGGGTGTTGAACAGGCCATAGAATGCATTAAGTCTCCCACCTAGAGACAGGAGAAGGAGGTCCACCCTTGAGGATCTATCAGTAAAGCAAAGAGGACAAGCCATGAAGAATTTCCTGGGCAGACTGCGAGACCTCTTTGCTATCCCAATCCCAAGATATTTCCATGCACAGGGAAATGTATGCCAACCTCAAACTGGCATACATTATTTTTCTCACTGGCTGGCAGAAACCCAGCAGTTTCAACTGAGATTACTTTTCCACCTTCCTATCTCCCTGTCCTAGGAGCAGAGTTGTTCCACCTGTTTTTACTCCTTTTAAATAGGTTAATGGAGAATGAGAACTGAGAAGAGACAAAACAGCTCCTCTCCCAGAACAATGTTCTGCACACATCCTTTTAAAAATCCACCAGCACCTCCAGCAATTCTGCTGAAGCAGCATAAAAACTCTCAAAAAGGGAGAAAAGCAGATGACCCTTGCCAGGGGAGCAGGAAAGACTGAGGCCTTAACTAGAGGAACAAACATGAAATGCTGGGTACACTGTCCAGCTGTGCCCACAATTGTTTGAAACGGGAGATACATCACAAGATGACATAACAGCTGCCCTCAACTATCTACTTCTTATTCACTTCTGATCTGCTCAAATGTTTAAGGGGCAATTTAGAGAACTCCTAGTAAAAACCAGGGCTGCTGGGTACCCTCTCTTCCATCTTGAGAGCCTGTATAGTGCACCCCAATTGCCACAGATGGAGGAGCCAGTTGATTTCCCAGCAAAGAGCAAAAACCACAATTCCCAGAATAGAAGAACCATCACAGGATTCTCAGACTGTGGAAACATAAAGCTGCATTGGCAGCCCCAGAATCAGTAGTCATATTTGTCTCCTAGAAGTGTCTCTAAGCACCAAAGATCAGAGTCTGCCTGTGATTCTAAAAATGACACCACTTATTCTGAGTTATCTAGATTATTTCCTTACCACTACAGATTTTTAACAGCAGGACTCCGGAGCTTGACCACAGGACCTAAGATGAACCAGGCTATGATGGCAAAGGTTACAACTCAAATCAGAAATGGGAAGCAGGCCTAGTCCTTCCCAGACTATACTAGCTGAAGATGGCATGCAGCCAAGCACAAGAAGGTAGTGCACCTGAGTCTGAGAGGCCTTTGTTTGCCTTTCTACAGAGCTCTGTGTCTGCCAGCCCATTTTCCTGGGTCTCTGCCTGTCCCTGCTATGCAGGAACAGTCTTGATCTCAGAGCCTTTCTTGCCCTGCCCTGCAAAACCCAGCATTCATAAGGAATACTTGGTCTGTGCAGCCAGAGTCAAGTGTCAGAGTCAGCCAGAAGGAAGCACAGCTACTAGCTCCACTGAAAAGCTTTTAGGCAGCATTTGCACTAATAGCCACAAGTCTTCCCCATCCCCTAAGGGAGTATTTTGGGGACCAGAGGGCAACTTGTATAATGAAAAGGAATCGGTATGGATTTACCCAGAGTGATGTTTTAGCGCTAATTTGAAAAGACATCTGGTAGGGTTCAAGTTGCCAAGTGCCAATGGGGAGCCTTCTAACAGAATTGAATTCTCTTTCAGGACACACCCAATTATGCCTTGTCAACTGCTCCCTCCCAAGAGAAGTGTCAGGTTTCTGCTTCACCCGGGCAAAAGTAGCTGAAGTGTTCACATTTACATAGCCAGCATTGAAAAGCCAGGTCCCATATTAAGAACACACTTCAAGTCAACTAAGTCCATTTACCAAACCAAGCAAAATTCAGTTTAGTAACAGAGATGGGGGATTTCTAGTCAGCTGGTGGGGAAAATGTTCCACCGTCTTCTTGTTATGGGAACTTTCCTGCATCCCCCACAGGCTCTCTTAACCCACACCCATGAGGGTTCCTCAGAAGCAGTACATAGCCACAAAGCCTCTCTAAGAAGGAGCCAGGGTTCACTATAAAGAGGTGGGTATGGTTTTAGTGTGGAGCGCTGGAAGTGGCCTTTCAAACATGCACGCTGCCAACACTTGCACTGCAGCCTCTCCAGTTTGGGATGAAATAATCCCTCTGCTTCCTCCAAATGTATCTGTGATGCTGTTTAGCAAATGTCTTATGATAACACAAATCTTTCTAGGATTCCTTTCAGATTGTATTATAGTCCAAACCCCCACAGATATCCCAAGTCTTAATTTTTTTTAAAGCACATTGTTAGACTCATGAGAACCATTGTAAAAAATGGCACATGGCTGTTAGGAGAGGTTTTGGAAAGAAAACTTGTTTTCTAAATGCATTAATTAATGATAATTAAAATTGGTCTTTAGTTCTCAGTACCACCTGCAACCACTAGGTGCCAGACCTTTTCTAATAAGAGAGGCCTGGAAGATTATTCATTCAGCAGCTTCTATGCAATGCCAGGTTGATAAAGCTTGTCTGGACGACCCCTAGTATCTCCAGAACTCTTGGAGGAGAGGGACTCCTGGTGCCTGGTAATGGTAAAACATATTAGCAGAGGGAAGGGCTGAAGGAGAACTGATATGGAGGGAGAGACCAGTGAGAAAAAGAGAAGTACCTGAATGTTGCATGCATATGTAGACTATGGGGCTTCAAACCCAAGTGAAACCGGTCCTTCTGCTAGTAGTCTCCTGTTCTAAAACCTGGTTGCATTATTAATACTTTTCTTTTTAAAATGTGGTATTGGGCGTTTGGAAAAGAGACAAAAGAACAGAAACCAATCCAGAATTACACTGGTCCCCCGGGTTACGAAATACCCAGGTTACGAAATTTTCGGGATACGAATAAATCCCATAGGGATTTATTGTTTCGGCTTACGAAGGTTTTTTCGGGTTACGAAAAAACCCCGGCGCTGTTTTAAATGGAGCCGCGGCGCAGCCGCGGCTTTTTCCCCATTAGCGCCTATGGGCTATTCGGCTTACGAAGTATCCCGGGTTACGAAAGCGGCGGCGGAACGAATTAATTTCGTAACCCGGGGTACCAGTGTATGTGTTGTTTGTATGTATGCCAACCTTTCTTATCCAGGGATGGCTGGCTCTTTTGGACTCACTCCAGTCAGCAAAGCGAATGACAGGAGATGGTGGATTTTGTAGAATCAAATGTATTGATTCTACCAAGGATTTTGTAGAGTTGGAAGAGACCACAAGGGCCATCCAATTCAACCCCAAGCCATGCAGGAACACACAATCAAAGCACTCCCAACAGATGGCCATCCAGCCTCTGCTTAAAAGCCTCCAAAAAGGAGACTCCAGCACACTGTGAGGCAGTGTCTTCCACTGTCAAACAACTCTTATTGTCAGAAAGTTCTTCCTAAAATTTAGGTGGAATCTTTTCCCCTCTAATTTGAATCCACTGCTCTCTGTCCTAGTCTCTGGAGCAGCAGAAAACAAGCTTGCTCCATCCTCAATGACAACCCTTCAGATGTTTAAAGATTATTATCATGTCAGATCCTAACCTTCGCTTTCACAAACATATCAAAGCTCCCTAAGCCGCTCCTCACAGAGCCTAGTCTCCAGACCTTCAAATGATCTAGATGAGAGTAGAAGGGAAAGGCTGTTCTCCACCAACTTCAAAGACCATGTGTGTAACGGGATCACTTCAGGCAATGCATATTCATGAGGAAATGTTTGCTACTTACCTGCAATACTGAGTGGGAAAGGAAAAACAGGTTCAACCAAAAAATGAAAACTATTTCTGAACACAGCAAGAATACAATTTGCACTGGTGCACAGATATGTGAATGTATCTTGAGATACATGCAAATCAGATGGAAATGATACTTTCACTGTCAGCTGACATTTTTATGATTTGCCAGCCCTGGGAAGATGCCTGGGTGAAGTTGTTAATATCTTGTGACAAGTACAGGCTGCCATATCTTTCGCTTCACACTCTTGGTGTTGGGTTTTAATTGTTGTTTGCTGTTTTAGAGGAATCACTGAAAAGTGAATGATGATAACAATACATAACATGGCCCTTAGTAAGGAACAAGAGCCAGTGAGCCAGTTTGAGTGTTGGACTAGAACTCTGAAGATCAGGGTTTGAATTCGCCACTCAGCCATGGAGACTCACTGGATGATCCTGGGCAAGTGACTTGCTCAGCCTCAGAGAAAGGCCATAGCAAACCTCTTCTGGAGAAATATAGCTAAGAAAACCCAGTGGTAGAGACCCAGTGCGGTAGTTTGAGCATTCCTCACTTGGCTATGGAAACCCACTGGGTGATCCTGGGTGAGTTATACACTCTTAACCCCAGAAAAAACTACACACTAGAATCAAGAGTCAATGGCACATTACAAACTGCCCAAAAGCAGGCGGTCTGGCGCCGGCTCCATTAGCTACACCGAGAAGCCCCAGCGGCCAGACCGCGAGGCTTCCCGGCGCACCTAAAAAGGAGCACCGAAATGGCGCTCCTTTTTGGCCCCTGGAAGTGGCGCCGTGAGGCACGCACTCGCGGTGTCACTTCCGCCGTGCCATGTCTGGACGCTGTGCGTCCAAGATGTAAATATGGCAGCGCTCACGTGGACGGGCGCTGCCATTTAGTACGCACTCTACGCATCCTAGGGAGAGGGGCAGTTAGGAAGGTGAGAACCTTCCTAACCCTAGCACGTCCCTTTCTAACCCTATGATGCGCGGAGTGCATACTAAATGGCGGTGTGTAACCCGCCTTTATGATCAAGAACATCGATATAAGATTAAAATGGGAGGCAATGAGAGCAAGTGTGGCATAGTGGTTTGAGTGCTGGACTATGACTTTGGAGACCAGGGTCTGAATCCCCACTGAGCCATGAAACCCACTGGGTGACCCTGGGCAAGTCATATTCTCTGAGCCTCAGAGGATGGAAATGGAAAAATCTGTCTGAAGAAACTCCCCCCCTTCAAAAAAATAAATAAAAAAAATAAAATTAAAAAAAAAACCCGGAAAGATTCACCTTAGGGTCATCATAAGTCAGGAACTACTTGAAAGCTCACAACAACAAAAATATGCTACTGGACACAATATAATGTCACTGCAATAAGGGAGAATATTGTGAACATTTTTTAAAGACAGGAGATGGCAAAGGAACCCTCTTTTTCAAAAAAAATATGTGTGCCTCCACATTAACTCACCACTCCGAACTTCTTGAAGTATTCCCTGAGCTCTGTCTCGCCACAGTTGTGAGGGATCCCACCAACAAAAATTTTATTGGATTTGTTATCACTCCTGGATCCTTTCTGCCGAGACAAAAGGGACAGAAGGATGTACTGAAATTAAAGTTTGTTTTAAAAATTATATTTTCTTCATGCTGTGTGATTGCCATCTATTCAGTGATTGACATATTTGTGCCCCACGTTCAGCACAACAGGGAAATTTTGAATCTGAATTTAAGATGTCAGACTGATCACACTACCTGACTCAAAGGTAGGCTACTTCTACAAACCCATGCACTCTGCTTGACTTTTGTCAGTTTGGGTCTTGGTTGGATAAAGCAGAGCCTGAGATGGATAGATGCAGAAGAACCAAGAGGAAGGCAAAGTTGAGATGTATGGAAGATCTGAGCTTGGTGAATTAAATCAAGAGACATTAAGGCAAAGCTAGAAACAGAGCAGTGGGGTAAAAGCTTCCCATCTTTACCATTCTGCCTTTGCTTTTAGAAACCTACAGAAGTGGGGTCATGATTTCGATTAAAACCAGGAAGAGTCAGGGGCTGGAACTCCCACAATTCAAAAACGAAGCAGTCAGTCTTTCTGACCAGCTGAGCTTATGTGTTACAAATGTCACACTCAGTGCATAATACTGAAGACAGATTATTATAAGTTAAATTCGTATAATGTCACACAAGGCCAAGAACACATCATACTGTTACTTTAAAATACTGAATATCTGACGCTACCTGATCACACCATTTTGTGAGCATTTAGTGTAAATGGGTAAGTGAACACTAATCCAACTCTACCAATAGTTTAAAGTGTTAGGACTAATTATTTTACCTAACCACCTCCTCCACATTCAGTCCAGCTTAGGTGTTGCTGGCAGTAACAAAGCACAGGACAAAGGTGAGAAAGGAAGGGAAGGATATTATGAAGACTGACTTAAAAAAAGAAAAGAAAGACAGACAGACAGAAAGTCACAGTAAAAGCCCAGGAAAAACTTGGCCAAAATGGAGGCTTTGGGGTGCAGATGGGTGGAGGGGAGGAGGAAACAGTTCCAAAACCTGGACTGCAAGCATGAAAGAAGCAGCAGGAAAAAAAGGGAGGTGTTGGTAGCTGACAGACCTGCTCAGGACAAGAAAAATAGCTTGAAAATGTACAGAAGGCAAATAATGTATCTAAAAGTAAAGTTTTATTATTCCATAAAACTGTGGGACGCCTCAAGTTTAGCAGACTTATCCGTCAGCATTTCAAATCTTTGGATGTAGCCTAACCTGAAAGGAGCTTTTTCCATAGGAAACTCTTAGACAGTTTAATTAACAAAAAGGGACATGTAGTATTTGCTAGGGTTTTCAAGCAGGGACTTAAAATAATAATGCCCAAAGGTAAGCTTACTAGCCAATGCAACTAAAACTGTGGAATGCAGAAAGGGATACATCTTTATTCCCCAAGACTTTATTCTCCATGCCTCCCAACATGCATAGTTAGTGGTTGGTTTGTTCTTTTAAATCTTACATTGGCTTTGGAATTAATGCTTGGGGTCAGCCACATGTTGCTCTCCAGATGTTGTTGGACTCTAACTCCCAACATCCCTAGCCAGATCAATTATGCTGAGAGTTGCAATCCAGAAGTATCTGAAAGGCGAAAAGTTCCCCAGATGTGGTGTTGGTGAGTTCTACATTTGCTTACTGATGTTCACATTGTAATGTTATGCCTATTTCCCACCCCATCTTGGGCAATTCTTCTGACAATCTTTTATCACTAATGTAAAACCAGAAGTAGGAAAGATTTGCTGGGCATGAGTGTGGTTTTCAAATTCTTGGTTTTCACAGAGAAGTGCATTAGTGTGTTATTTGTTAAGGGCAATCTAGTACACATCAAAACCAGACACACCTCTCCCTTAGAGACAGATCATGGCACACAATGGGATCAAGCTGAAAGCCTCAAAAATGTTGCCGTTACAACTGTCTGGAAATCCTACAGCCTACAATGGACAGCCATTCTCAGCAAGTGGTGACATCTGGCAAGTTAGCCTCAGCCCCATGAGTTCTTTTTCCTGCCAGTACAGTAGAGTTTCACCACCTGCTTCCAGAAAGGTTAACAAAGCTCCTTAGCATTTGGATGAGGAAAATGCCAGCAGCTTGGTAAGATCACTGAAGGGAGAAAAAGTGCAAAGCAATGCCAAAGTGTCTCTCTTACCCATCCCTCCTTTGGTCGTGTTCTCTCTGGTTGCATTCCACGAGGGGTACAGGGCTTTGGATCGATCTGTCAAATAAGGATGAGGGTAAAATTGGAGAAAAGGCAAAAACTGAAGAAGATGGTTTGGTCCAGCACCAGACTTTTAACAAAGACACTGGCAAGTACTATCAGACCCTTTGCTTCCCTCCCCCCTCCTCCTCCCAAGAATAGTTTTAAGATACTCGTAGGACAACTAGAAAAGCCAACTAGAAGAATTACTGCCCAAGAGAGACACTGCTTAAAAGTTACTTTTTGAGATTACAGCTCACCAAGTCTGCTGCCAATATATCAAGCTGAGGCAGATATGCAGACAAATCAATACAGTGATATTGTGTCATAGGGGGGGAAATCCCCAGCTTTCAAGACAGCACAGCAGACCTAGGACCAAAACATTCAGCCTCAAAACAAGCTGTTTACTGTCTTAAGCACACAAATGGTCTCTCACTTGGGGAAGTAGGAAGCACCAGGGGTGATTAGACAGGGATGCAAACTGGAGGCTCATGTTCTGATACTTTCCAGCAGGCAGGTTAATAAGAACAGTTGTAATCTCACAACAATACTGGTCCTATTTGCAAGTTGCACCATTTATGCCACACTTTCAATGTGTAATTGCAGCAGCCATCAACCAGTTCCAAACTATTTCTCAAACAAAACCCAACAGAGAGAAAAATGGCCAGTTAGTATTTTCTCTGCCATGATCTAATCATGTTCTTGCATAGCGACAAAAAGTAGGAAGAGAGAATCATATATTGTAATTGTGGGGCACCTTACCCTTCATCCCTACATTATTATTATGATCTTGAAAGTAGACATCCAAAGAATTAGGGAGGAAAGAGCACATAAGATTATTGTTCAGTGCTTTCCTTAAAATAAGGTTTAAGAATTAAGTACAAACACATTTGGAAGAAACCATTAGTTAAAAAATCATATAATTATTCAGTTAATCCCATTGACATTTCATTCAGCTTGGTTATTTAAGAAATATATAGACATGCACACCTCCCTTCACACTTCACCCCACATACAGACACTCCAGCTGAGGCAAACTTACATTTCGACCATCTAATGTATGGGGCCTGCTGGCCAGGACTGTCCCTACACAGTTGGGATCTTTGAATTTGACAAATCCAAACCCTCGCGATTGATTTGTCGTCTTATCTTTCATTATCACACAGTCGACAACTTCCCCATACTGGGAAAAGTAGCTACGGAGCGTTTCTGTCAAAGAAAGACACAAATGCTTTTGTTGAGAACAATCTGACAGAAAAAGCATGCAAAGTCGGAGCACAATTCTCTTCAGAAAAAAATGGCTAAGGTCCGTGGAAGGCTCTGCGGCGAAGCCCTGAGGGGCCAATGAATGCAGCATTTTGTTCACTAAGAGGTTCTTTACAACTTCCAATAACTCCTCTCCATAAATTTTAGCAGGCTTATCACAAGGATCCTGCCATAATCCATCTACTTAACATACCCTGCTTTCCAGAAAAACAAAAAATTTGTACAACTGTTAAGTACACTCAGAGGGATTTTTTTTTATCATACTGTTTTCAACGGAACTACAAGGGACTGAAAATATGGCTCAATCATGGAGGAAGTCCTGTTACAGTACAAACAGCAGCCTAGCTCCTTTAGACGGAGGAAATCTGAATCTCTAGTATGATTTATGTGTGTTTAAGAAAGAGGTTCACAATAAATTCAGTAGATGATTACCTTGTGTGGTGCTCCAGTCTAGGCCGCCCACAAACAGCTTTCTGCAATTCAGAGAATACAAGTTAATACTGGTCTGAGAACACAAAGATCTTTTTAAGTTTGACTGATACACCCCTCTGATAGCTAAAGCTGTAGCGCTGAATAGGATTTCTATACGGGTTTTAACTTCAGTGTTAAATGGAGAACCCTAAACCATTATCAACCGAGAATTTCTTTGCCACATTTACTTATATTAGTTATATTATGAAGCAATGTTCAAGTACATTGAAACAGTAGAAATACAGAATGGGGGAACTTCTTTACCTTAGTTATAATTTATAACACATATATCAAGATTTTCTTTGACAAAGACAAAAGCAAAACTTATTACTGATCACGATCTTATCACATCACCCCTTCAAAAGGCATTACAGTAAGAATATACAATGTTTTCTTGTTGTTAAGTGGCATCAATTCAACTTTGACTTATGGAGATTGTATGACTTACAGACCTCCAAGTTACACTATCACGCTATCTCCAACCACCTTGCTCAGGACCATGACTTCTTTGACTGAATCTATCAGGCTGAAACATGATCTTTTCTTTTCCTCCTACTGTACCTTCTTCTACCTTAACAAGCATTATTGCCTTTTCTAGTAAGCCACATCTTCTCAAGATATGGCCCAAAGTACAACCGTCTCAGTTTACTCATCCTGGCTTACAGTGAGAATTCAGGATTGATTTGCTCTTCTTGGTCTTGTTGTTGTGTGCACCGTCAAAAGTCATTTGCAACTTATGGCAACTTATAGGGTTTTTGAGTTTGAGTGTGTGAACTCTTTCAAGTTCATTCAGTGGGTTTTCACCAACCCTGATCTCTAAAAGTCGTAATCCAAAGCACAAATCATTCCACCACACTGGCTCTTGCACTCATCCATTTGTACTTTTAGCAGTCTGTGAGACCCATTGAACTCTTCTCTAGCAACACATTTCAGATGAGTTGATTCTCTTCCTATCAGCTTTTCTGACTTTAGCATTCAATGACATATCTTTTTTAATTTGGAGTCTTGTCTAGCTCCTTCATAGCTGCCCTTCCAAGTCTTAGTTTTCTTCTGATTTCTTGAGCGCAGTCTCTATTCTGATGAATGACTGAGCTAAGATATGGAAAATCTTGAACTATTTCAATGCCTTCATTGCTTACTTTAGAATTATTTAAATCTTAACTTCTTTAAAATATGTTAGTTTTTTACCGTTCTTATTTTATTCCTTCCACCAGACTGTCAAAGTAGGTCTTTGATATTTCCATGCTACAGAGCCAAAAAGTCGATTTGCCAATCCAGAAAAGTCACAGTTGGGCTACAATTTTATTTCCAGCCCCTTGCCAACACTATATCCACAAAAAGCCTTGGAAATGTAAGTTGACAAAACACACCCCCCTCCATTTTTTCTGAGCCATGGGAATTGTATAGCTTCCTGGGAAGGATTTCAGGAGTAATGTGCTGCTTGCCAGCAAATTCATTTTTTTAACCACCGAGAAAAGATTTCACACCTGTGCAGAGTTCAACTGATACAAAAAGTATGTTCAAACTATTCCTAGCTAATGGGCTAAATAAACAGCCTTTGTAGAACGTCCCCTTAATTTTCAAGATCACTCCCCACAGTGTATGAATCTTAGGCGCACAAGAACATTACATTGTAATTTTAATGGTGCAGTGGTCAACAGAACAACTACAAATGCCACTGGTATAGCAAACATAATGAATCCATCTTAAAGCCAGGCGGCAGCAGTTTGCTGTTGCAACAGCATGCCATGGAGAGTAGTTAATATCTGAAGTCATGTTCCTCTAGATCAGTGGTTCCCAACCTGTGGGTCAGGACCCCTTTGGGGGTCGAATGACCCTTTCATGGGGGTCGCCTAAGACCATTGGAAACCACCTATTTAATTACAGTTATGAAGTAGCAATGAAAATAATTTCATGGGTTTGGGTCACCACAACATGAGGAACTGTATTAAAGGGTCACGGCATTAGGAAGGATGGGAAACACTGCTCTAGATTTACTAGAAAGGTTTGCCCCTGCCCTCCATTGCATATACCCTGGGTTCCCTGTGCAGTGACTTTTTCCCAATCCAATACTGTAACATGCACCTGACCCAAGAACCAAGGACAGGGAGAATCACTTTCCAGCCTATTTCCTAGAAGAAAGAAGAGAATTCCCCATACATATCCTAAGGATATTACTCTGCAAACCTTTCCAATGTGTGGGACCATATCTCTCCTGCTATCTTAACCATGTTCACAAGCTTTGCTGGTGGAGGTGCTTGCATTTTGGAAAGACTATTAGGATTATATATGGGCATTGTGAATCATCTTGGGGGCCTTTATTAGGGCTCAAATGTGTTGTTGTTGTTGTTGTTGTTGTTTCTATAGATAAAGGGAAGGCAGAAGTGAATAAGTGGTGAAAATAATTTCTAAGGCCTATCGTGCAGCAGGCGTCTACCATTGCCTCAGCTGGCGGATATTCAAGGCCACTGAAGTATGAAAAATCCTTCCACTCCAGTTAAAGTTACCTAAGTGCCTGCTTTTAATAAGTCAAACAATGCCATACATCAGCACTATGAAGGCTGCATGCTCTGCTTGCACGTCATACGGTGAGAGAGTGCCTTTAGGGAAATCTTACTCAGCAGACGCAAAGGCTTCCTTTTCAGAGCAAGACAAAGTTCAACAATGAAAGACCCAGGCACCACTAACACCCATCAGGCCCATCTCTTGCATTAAGCTTCAGCCCTGATCTAATTATAGATCTAAAGAACATTTCAAACTCCTCCCATCATCCAAATCAGAGTATTTGGGGTATAACAGAAGAACAAGCTAGTAAAATGTGGGCTAGACTGTGTTACTGGTAGATGGATTTGTAACTGGTTGACTGACCGACCCCAAAGGATGCTCACCAATGGCTGCCCTCATCTTGGGGAGAAATGACTTGTGGAGTGCCACAGCATTCTCTCCTGGGCCCAGTGCTATTCAACATCTTTATCAATGATTTGGGTGGCAAAATACATTCCCTCATATATGACACCAAATTAGGAGGAGTAGCTAATACTTCACAGGGCAGGATCAGAATTCAAAATGACTGTAATAGATTAGATAGCTGGGCCAAAACTAACAGAATGAACAGAATTTCAACAGGGAGAAATGTAAGGCAGAAAAGAAAAAAGATTCATACATATAGGATGAGGGACACCTGGCTTAACAAGACTAAATGTGAAAGGGGTCTGGGAGTCTTAGTGGACCACAATTTGAACACGAGTCAACAGTATGATGTGGCAGCTAAAAAAGCCAATACAATCCTAGGCTGCATACATAGAAGTATAGTGTCTAGATCAAGGGAAGTAACACAACCAATCTATTCTGCTTTGGTCAGGCCTCACTTGGAAGACTGTGTCCAGTTCTGGGCACTGCAATTCAAAAAGGACGTCGACAAGCTGGAGTGTGAGGGTGACCAAAATGGTGAAGGGTCTGGAAACCATGCCCTATGAAGAGAGACTTAGGGAGCAGGTTATGTTTAGTCTGGAGAAGAGAAGGGTTAAGAGGTGATATGATAGCCCTGTTTAAATATTTGAAGGGGTGTCATACTAAGGATGGAGCAAGCTTGTTTTCTGCTGCTCTAGAGGCTAAGACACAGAGAAATGGATTCCAACTACAGGAAGAGATACCACCTAAAGATTAGAAAGAACTCCCTGTCAATAAGAGCTTTTAGTGGAATATGCTGCATCAGAGTGTGAGGGAATTTCCATCTTTGAGGATTTTAAAAAAGAGGCTAGAGGGTCATCTATCTGAGGTGCTTTGACTGAACGGAAGGGGGTTGGACTGGATGACCCCTGCAGTCTCCTTCCAACTCTATATTTCTATGAACATCCATGAGAGGAAGGACCCCAAAAACCTGTCTGGGGTTGCACTGCCTCCCATTATTCATTCCCAGCCACTATTTTCACATAAGATTCATCAGCAACTGCAGTGGCTCTTTATGGTACAGGAGGATGCCAAAGCACTATAAAGCCCTGCCAGCAGGAAGGGCAGAAAGCCTCCTTTGATTTTGGAAGGAAAGATTACATTAAACTTAGATAAAAGGGAACTTGATGGTTTCCAACTTCAGCCCATGCCCACTGTCATGACAAGCGCCAAGAAGAACCCGTTTTTCTGCTCCTAAGAAAAAAATTAAATGTCTGTAATCAAAGGAAACTGTTGAATTATGGATGCTGCTATAGAAGAGCCATAAAAAGGAGGAAATATCACCGATTTCTGGCACTTACACTCAGACGCAGACTTATACAACATGCAAATGTTGAGATCCAGAAACCTCTGCCCATTTATGAAGTCTAGCTCCTCTGAACACGTCTCTGTTTTCGACTTATCTCCGACCAACAGCTGCAATCCAAGCAATTGTTCCAAAGCTCAGGAGTAACACCCTCGAGGCCCAGTGTCTTAATTTACTCCAAATAAGAACGAGCAACTCACAATCAAAAGGCCTTGCAAACAGGGTGCAGCAAGTACAGTGACATGTTCAAGTGCCTTGTGCTTTCCAAGTAATATTACAAGGCTACCAGTTATCAGCTTAAGACACAGCTTAACAAAACAGACAATGAAACGGAGCGGCTGAACTGTCTTCAACTGTCAAAAAGAGGCAAGGGCACAAACAGAGAGCAGACGGCCCAACTGGCAAACAAGCTATAGAGAACTCCCTAAGCACAGTGACATAATAACCCCAATGGTGGGGGAGCCAGGTGTAAGGCAGGAGGCGATGAAAAGAAACGGAAAAACTAATTGTGTCTTTGCTTCTGGGAAGCTGGGAGCTTTCAGTACTGCACAAACCTGGGCCAATGTTAAGCTCACCAGACACATGAACACAAAGAGTCAAAATACCAGATCAGGCTACTTGTCTCCTGAGTGGCTCTCTGGGGTCTCTGGCAGAGAAGGGTCTTTCCAGCCACCTGGTACTTCTCAAATTAGATGCCAGGCATTGAACCCAGGATGTCTGGCATGAAAAGCAGGTGTGCCACCACAGAGTTATGGTATAATCCCATAATTAAGGTTAGCTGTAATTGTGAAACCCACTTCTATATTTTCTAAAGTGAGTGAGCTGGAAGCTTTTTGATATGGAAAACGGAGAAGAACAGGTCCGCAAAGGTGTACAACTAAATACACAAGGGTGGGACAGGGACAATAAAATACAGCAAGAGCCAGCCCCCTTGGTAAAAGGCTGGCTTTGGCAAACATCAGTTGCCTGGGTGTGTGCCTATGTCTAGAACAGTTAAGAAAGTTCAGGGAAACTATGCATGGATTATGGCGACATCTTGCAGTGGTCTAACCCTGAAAGAGATCATATACCATTCCTTCTCACCCCACTACACGTTGTGGTGCAATTACAACTGTAGTCATGATGTTGTAGTTCCAGCAATGGCTGAGCCACCCCATGTCCACCATTTGTTACATGGCATCAAGTTGATTCTGACTATTTGGTAAATTTTATTGTATATTGGTTTTATGGACGTTGTATGTGTATTGTTTTATTGTTTGGGTTTTTGCAAAGGCCACTGGCCAAAAGCAATAAAGATTGATTGATTGACTGATTTTGACTTGTGGCAACCCAAGGAAGTTCAGCAACACCTTCTTCTGAGGCAAAGTATGATTTGCCCAAAGTTTCCATGAAGGGGGTTTCCAAGAAATCCTAACCCAACACTCCAACCGCAACACAATGTTGGCTCCACACAGACCTAAAATTCAGTTACTAATAGCAAACCTAACACTCCACGCTCACAAGCAACAAAGAAATCCAGAATGAAACCCATTTGTATGATTCGCAGAGACCACGAAGAAGAAAGACACTTTCACCCATTTTTCTCCCAAGAACGAAGAGGAAAGAAAGCTGGTTGACATCATGGCTTTGCCTTGTCAGCTAGATCCAGAAGAAATTGGATTGATATGAGCCACGCCATAAGAATGACTGTCATTACACAGCCAGGGCCCTTGGACACATCACTGTAAGATGTGTCTAAGAACTAAGGAGACTGAGTAAGAACGAAGTGTCCCTGAGAGAAACTTTGCTGTGTAAAGGATCAACAGCACTATGAACTTTAGTAGACTGGGTAGCAGGAGAAAGGCAGAAGTGGGAAGTCTCACAGATCTGCAGCACATGACATAAATTGTACACAGAAGGTGGTAATTTTTGACATCTTTAGTTAAAAATAACCAGGCGCCAAGTGATGCAAAATACTGCTGAAACCCCCCAAACCACTTCATTAAATAATCAGTACTAGTGGCTCAACAGTGAAATGGAGTGGGATGGGATATCCTTCTGTCATTAAGTGCATGGGAGGAGGTTAATGAAAAATCTATTTCTTCACAATGTTTGCATCCGGTATTGTTTAAAAAGAAAAAGCATGGTGCTGAAACTAGGAATCCATGTTTTGCCCTACTCTTCAGGCCAGAATGACATGGATCAATATAGGGAGCGTAACAGAACTCACCTTAAGGAATTCCTCTGAACTCATCTGTCGACAATTAGTTAAAATGACTGAAAGTTGACAAAAAGCCATTTCCTTTCTTTAAAATGTCCAGAGTACAGTAGTCAGTGCAATGACACAAATCCCACCCTCAGTGTTTCAGCTCCCTTTAATCATGTGTGATGCCCATCAGTGCAGTACTGAAAGCACAGAGTGTTCCTACAGTGCGAGGTTGTGTGGGGACACTAATATTATAAGATGTTGCCACCATTGTTACTAAAGCAGGATCCTGGCATTTGCAATGCTTGTGTTATCACAAGCTTGGCTCAAAGCAGGAGTTACCAGGGTATCCAGGCCTTCAACTATAACACAGAGTGCAAGAACACTTTAAAAGGCAGCCTGCTGTTCAGCAGTGAAAAAGCTCCGGGAAAAAGACAAGTTTTGTGGCACACCAAGGGTTAGGTTAGGGCAGTGATGGCGAATCTTTTAGAGGCTGAGTAGGTTCGCCATCACTGGGTTAGGGGGATGCAGGCTATTTATTCTCCTCAGATGCTGCTGCTGTTGTGTGAATTCAAGTCAACTCTGACCTAAAGTGGCCCTATCACAGGATTTTCTTGGCAAGATTACTACAGAGGAAGTTTGTCATTGTACTACTTTAAGGCTGAGAGTGTAACATGCCCAAGTTCACTCAGTTGGTTTCCATAAACTGAGCGGGTATATGAACCCAGATCTTATAGAATCACAGAGTTGGATGAGAGCCCCAAGGGTCATCCAGTCCAACCTCATTCCGCCATGCAGGGACTCACAATCAAAGCATCCTTGACAGATGGCCATCCAGACTCTGTTTAAAAACCTCCAAAGGAGGACATTTCACTACACTCTAAGGGAGTGTGTTCCACTGTTGAACAGCTCTTACTGTCAAGACATTCCTCCTAATGTTTAGATGGAATCTCTTTTCCTCTAATTTGAATCCACTGCTCCATGTTCTATTCTCTGGAGCAGCAGAAAACAAGCTTGCTCCCTCCTCAACATGACATCCTTTCAAATATTTAAACTGGACTATCATATCTCCTCTTACCCTTCTCTTCTCCAGACTAAACATACTCAGATCCCCAAGTCTCTCTTTAAAGGCATGGCTTCCAGACCCTTGATAAGCATGCCCTCTATTGTTTCATTCAAGCTATTGATAAAGATGTTGAATAGCACTGGGCCCAGGAGCAAACCCTGTGGCACCCCACTGGTCAGTTCTCACCAAGATGAAGAGGAGCCATTGCTGAGCACCTTTTAGGTTCGGCCAGTCAACCAATTACAAACCTACCTAAGAATTCCATTTTCTAGCCCACTATCTTGTTTGCAAGAATATCATGAGGCACCTTGTCAACGTCTTTACTTGAAATCTCCTAGAGTGCATCACTCAAACCACTATTCCACTCTCTTTCTGATCTCTGGTGCAGAATATTAATTTAAGCTGCCTAAACAACTTGCATACATGGAGGTTCCTGAGAAATTCAGTCTTCTTTGTCTAACAAAAGGTCCTGTAGCCTCACAAAGGATTTGAGACAAACTGGATTTAAAAGGCAGTAGCCTTTTGTCTTGCTAATGGAATTTAAATGTTATTTCCTGGAGTTTAAGAAACTCCCACAGTACCCACATGGCCAGAGGGAAGAGGGGCCTGCCTATATGAATATCCTTCCATACCATCTGAACTGAGGACAACAATCGCAGTATCTTGACAAAATGCAGGCCTATGACTAACATGTTTCTCTTCTCTTGTATGATTTTTATCACCTTTGCTTGATGAAGAAGCCAGTGGAGCTTCAAAAGCTTCCACTGTTGTTAGCTGGCCTCAGGTCAGCCCTGAAAGAAGTGATCCTCTGGATGAGACATTTCCAAGACCCTTCCTCCTCCATTGCTCAGCTTAGATACTGCAAGCTGTAGCCTCCCTAACTGAGCCTAGCTATCTGGTGTGCTGCCTTCCTCTCTTTCTACCTTCTACCGTTCCAGCTTTATTGTCTTTTCTAATGCCTTGTGATGTGGCCAAAGTACAACAACCTCAGTTTGGTCATCTTGGCTTCCAGGGAGAGTCCAGGCATGATCTGTCTGCATTTGTTTATCTTCTTGGTTGTCGATGGCATCCTAAGCACTCTTCTCCAGCACTACATCTCAAATGAATTGATTTTTTTAATCTACTTTCTTCACTGCCCAGCTCTCATGTCCATACATAGTGAATACAATGGCTTGTATGATTCTAACTTAAGTACTCAGTTGTATATCTTTGCTCTTTAGGAGCTTTCATCACTGTCCTTCCCATTCCTAGTCTTCTGCTGATTTCTTGACTGCAGTCTCTGTTCTGATCAATGTTTTAACCAAAGTACAGGACCTCTTTTACACTTCTGATTTCCTCATTGTCTAGGTCTTCCATGGTCACTAGCTCACTCTTACTATAAGACTAAAGCAATTTGAGCATGCTGGCACCAGAAAGTAGATTAATATTCTCACTTTCCATCAAACTCTGGGCAAGATATTAGGGCACATATAAGGCCATCCAAGTGGTTTACCGGCTGATAAGAGCAGTGGAACCCGCAAGAATATTAATATGGATTTAGCTTTACTTGCCTCGGAGTCTCCTGTGGCATTTTCTCATAATAGGTTCTAGGGTCACCATAAGTCGGAAATGACTTGAAGGCACACAACAACACGAACAACAACATATCATTTCCTCTCATTGAAGAGGCTCAGGGCAGCAAACAAAAACATTTTTTAATAAAACTGCATTCAAATGGCTATAAAAGATAATGCTTTCTAAACCAAGCATCTCTCTCAGCAAAAAGGAATCTGGAAATCTTTAGAAGAAAAAGCTGGGAAGGATAAAAGACTTGTTAGGGCTGCATATAACTGCTAAAAAGTCTTTCCAGTGGTGTTCGCTCTACATTTGATTGCTTATTTGCAAACATTTTAAGACGTGTCTTACAACAGCTGGAAGTGCAAAGCCTTCTCCTCTGAACGGCCATTTTAATCCCCTAACATCATTCTAATTTATTTTTGACAGATATTCAGACAGACAAACAAACAAACAAACAAAAAAGCAGGGTTTCCCAAGGTCACGTAGAACAGCTGTTTGTAAATAAAGAGCTATTTATACACAGCTCTATAGATGGCCAGAAACTAAGACAGTCTTGGCCCTTGGCTTTGTGATAGATGGATTCTGGTAGACTGAGCAAATGCAGAACTAACCAGTACGACAGCAGCCTAAGGAAGAGAGTATAACATATTAAGACGGGTTGATGAGAAAAGCAAGTTACTGTACATCAAACAGTTCAAGAAAAACCACTCATCCTCCAGTGCCTGGCCTCTACCATTTACCTGTTTTTCCTGCAGCTCATCTTTGCTACAGGAGGAAACTTGGGTGTTTCTGACACCTAGCTTTGAGCAGTTTCCTTTAGTGCTAAACATGTGATGGAAGTATCAAACCGAAAGGGGAGAAAAAATTAAATGACTGGAGTACTGTGAGAGAATCGTGAAAGGATCATGGGCTCCCTTCGCCCCCAATATAAAATGCACCATGCTTCCCCATTTCACACTGATTCCACCAAAGCTGGTGAGATCTGCTTCTAGGTACGCATGCGCAAGATGTGGCTGGTCACCCGTGTCCTTCATTTACATCTTCTGCATCATTCTGACTCATTTGTTTGAAGTATTCACAAGGACTTTTGCTTGCTAAGCACTCGACAAAATTCCTCTCTTTTGTAAATTGAAGAAAGTGAGCTGGAACTGATACAACATTAAACTTTGGTTCTGAAGGGTTCTTGTACCAGCCATGGTTTGCTCTGCCCCTGAACATGACTCTTCTGTCCATGCTGTCTTCTGTTTCACCACATCTTCATAGAAAACCACACAAACCCAACTAGCTACATGAGTTTGCCTGAGGTTTCAGCTCTGCAAGGGGGCTTTCTTTTGGCCCCACTACCATCCGAGGCACATTTGGAGAGAGCCTTTTCAGTGACTGCTCCTAGGTTGTTGAATTCCCATCCGTGGGAGGTTTGAATGGCCCTCTAGCCACACTTTTGGTTCTTAAAATTTTAATGGGGTGTATTGTGCTTGTATCCTTTTTAGTATGATTTAATTGCATTTCAAAATGTTTGTACTTTGTGTCTTTAACAGAATTATTAGGCTTTTAAAAATTGTCATGCTAAATGTTTTTGTTTAACTGAACTTCGTTTTAACTTGTGGTAGTTACTTTGAGTCCCGTGTTGAGAGAAAGGTGGGCTAGAAATGAAATATGTAAGGCTTGTTTTTAAAAACTGTGGCCACACGGAGCAATGAAAAAGCCATGCCTGCCCATGCATGTAAACCCTTCATGTGTGTGTTTTGCACTAAAACCACCAGGGCATCTTGCACTAAATATAGTCTCCTATTGCAGCCAAACAAATGAACTAAGGGGAACCACTTCTGAACAAGCCAGTATATTAAACTATGTTTTGCGGTTGGTTTAATAGCCTAACCTTTAATGACAAATTCCCAATGTGTGCAGATGGGAAATTTCACTAAATCCCAGGGAGACTTCTTGCTCTGTCACCCAAACCAAGGGTACAGTGAGCAAAAAAGCGGTGACAGAGCCATCCAAACAAGTCAATGTGTCAAAATCCATTAAGACCTAGAAACTAGAAATCCTACTTGCTGTTCAGAGTTTTGTAAAATTCTTGAAAACATCCACAACTGATAAATACTAAATATTTTGAAGCATCTTTATCGTGATTGTGAAAAAAATATGCTGTTCTAAACACAGGACACTTAAAGTCTGGACACTTGAACTGGACGGGAGTCTTGTGTCTTTGAGACTGAAAGCTGTGCTGCCATCCTTTTTTTCGCTTTTGAAAATGGAAAGAGAGGCTATCCATTTTCCAGCCCCAACAAGCAAACATTACAGCAAATGGTTTGCAGAATAAAAGAAAGAGGCTCCTCAACCTCTCAAAGCTTAACATTTAGAAGTAAACGGTTTACAGACAACTCAGCAAGAAAAAAAGGTGAAAAGGGTGATAGTGAATTAGAGATATGAAGTAAGCCGGGGGCATGGCAGTTAAGTTTCATGGGCTTTAAGAAGGTCTGATTTCAGGGAGAAATGCTTTTTCTGCCTCAGAAAAAGACAAAGGCAAGCCCTCTCTGAACAAAACTTGGCTAGAAAACTCTGCGATTGGGTCGCCTTAAGTCAGAAATGATTTGGAGGCACACGACAAAAAACCCAGAGCAAAGCATCAGAACCTGCAGCGTGGAAACCTTTCCCTAGAGCAGTGGTTCCCAACCTGTGGGTAGGGACCCCTTTGGGGGTCAAACGACCCTTTCACAGGGGTTGCTTAAGACCATCGGGACATACTTGCATGTAGCAATGAAAGTCACCACAACATGAGGAACTGTATTAAAGGGTCACGGCATTAGAAAGGTTGGGAACCACTGCCCTAGACAGAGGGCAAGGCTTTCTTTTAGTCACAGCTCAACATCCCGCATTCTGGTGATCTACGTGCCAATGCTGGCATACTGTCACAACACACCAGCTTGCTTCCCCCACTCTAAGAATGGCTTGACAGCACAGGGAGCCCTGTAAGCGAACCAAAAGGTATAGAAGCACAGCTTAAACATTATGGGATGTCTACAGTGCATGCTTATTAAAACACCTTTTCTAAGTGAACATCAAGAGATTTCAATGCCAGGCTTATTTCCCTGCAAACAGCAGTCGAGCGCGTGAGGGTTTAAATATATTCCTTCGGCTCCTATACACTGCAGAGATCCTGCTCAACATTTGGAGCATGGTGACTAAGAAGGACATCTACAAAGAGACTCAACTAGCCTGCTATTTTGAGGTTATAGATTAAAAGCATGCAATCCCTTAGAAGGCTTTACAGAAGTAACTCCCCCTCCACCAAAGTGAGCCATTCTCCCGTCTGAAAAGGATCTGTGGAAATCTGTCCAGGAACAAGAAACATGAAGGCATGTGGGGCACCCAGGAGGTCTTATCTGCATGTGGCAGGGCAAAGTAGTGAAGGAGATACCGAAAAAAGAAACTACTTTCAAACCTCTGCCCTACCAGTTTGGGCTCTCAGCATCCCCAGAGGCTGAAAGGAAGGGATGCCTTTGCCAGCACAAGTGGGGCAAGCGCATACTTTGTGGGGAGCATTGATGAGTCACCATGTTCTCTCCTACACAGGTGTTCAGCCTCCTTCAGCAGCAGGAGGCTACATAATAGTCTCAGCAGCAAAGCTCCCAACGCAAAGAGCCATGCTTGGTCAACACAACTAGGGGAGATGCAAGGTGGGGCATGACTGAACAACCAATCCTCCCCTCATCCTGAAAATGTGGAGAAGATGCTCAGAGAAAGACCGGAACATTTCACAATGTGTACAAAGCAAGGAAGAGGAGGGGCTTGAGAGGGGGAGAGCTGAAGAGACTCAATTGTGAAGGGATCTCCTTATGAGTTGGAGCCACAGCTGCAGGAGACAAGGGTCAATTTGCAAGCCACTCTCAGGTCTTCAGCACTGGAAGACCCATGTTAGAAAACCGGCAGAGCAAAGCTATTCATGCCGCAGGAGAGAGGGGGAAATTCTACCTCACACACAAAAAGACTGGGGCACTAAATGTTTCAGGAACTGGATGTGAGTCTGCCCTATCAAGGCAAAGCACTGTACATCTGAAAGTGAAACATACGACGTGTCTCAGGAGTAACTGAAGTGCCCTTGAACAGTAACCTCCCCTCGCTAGCTATAAAGGCATTTGTGGCTATTGGTGTGTGCTTTCAAATCATTTCTGACTTATGTGATGCTAAGACAAACCGAATAAAGGAGTTTTCTTGGCGTTATTTGTTCGCAGGGAATTTGCTCTTATCTTCCTCTGAGGTTGAGAGAGTGCGACTTTCCCAAGGTCACCAGTGGATTTCCACAGCTGAGCAGGGATTCAAATCCTGATCTCCCAGTCAAACCACTACATCATCCTGGTTCTCTATAAACACATGTATGATCTGTTCATACATGTCATTGTATGCCAAAGTGCGGAAACAGACTGGAGTTATGATCATCTCTACAAGCTGAAGGTTCTTGATGCCATTCCTGTTCCAGCATCCTCAAAGTTCAATCATTTGAGTAAGATGGTTGCCTACCTGCACTAGGTCTATTATTATGACTCCCCAACCATCAGAATTTATAGGCTCAATGGCAGTAAGGGTCTCCCAGTCTTTCTCCCAAGAGCGCCAAAGACAAATATGAAGTGACCCATTTCCACATCGCATGGATCTCCACAAAGGGGTATGTGCTCCAAAAGACTCACCAATAGTTTGCCTGAAAATAAGCAGCCCCAAGCCAACAGAACCCTCTGGCTTTAGAGACTGTATGTTGTTACTAAATGCTATTGGCTAGAGAGAAATCAGTGGCACGTTGTCTTCATGGGCTTCTGGAAGAACATCTGCTGGCTATGATGGGAAGCTGGATACTGGACTAAATGGCATTATGGCAGGTCCAGGAAGGCTGAGTGGGTTTGTCTGCCCTTCAGCCCTTGGCCTCAGAGCCCTCACTCTGCCTGAATCATATTATCTTGCTTTCCTCACTATTATTATACACTTTTTTCTCTTGCACTCTCTGAAAACTCATCTATCTCCCCAAAATATAATGCACATAACCTCTTTAAAAACACAGAAAATAGTATCATGTATTATTCTGAATCAGACCCTCCACTTATAACCTCCTCCCCATCTACCTTTTCAACCTCCTCACCGGCAGTCTCAACGTACCCTCCCCCTGGCAACTCCTTTATACTGACAGAGAACATAGATTTCGCCTCAGAGGACAAAAGTGAGAGAGAAAGAGAGAAATAAAGAAAGAGATGGCGCAGAGAAAAGCAAGGAAGTATCCTGGCCCACTCAGCTTCACCTTAACTGCTCCCTCTGAAGAGAGAGAGATCCTTTCCATTAACTAGGATCCAACGGCTCCCTTTTCCTGGTGCTACAAATGGACAATACAAGTGGGGTACATCTTGACACTTTTTAGGGAGCCCCCATGTGACCACCTATCTCTGTCCTCTCCAAACTGCTTCCCCCTTCAAACCAGGAGGAAACAAAGGCCTGTTACAGACTGCCAAAATAAAGCTGCTTCGAGTCTCTTTGGAGGGATGCTATTTAAATGACGCATGGGTCCTAAGAGTCCGGAGGTTGCACCAAAGCCACACTCCATTCCTAAGCACTGGAGGGCAGCTTTGGTGCAGCTTCCGGATTCTTAGGGTGCATGCATCATTTAAACAGCATACCTCCAAAGAGACCCAAAGCAGCTTTATTTTGGCAATCTGTAACAGGCCAAAGGGAATATCTTTCATTAAAGACACCTTCAGCTTCGCAAACACCATCCTCCCTTTTTGGTCATGGGGAACAGCTTTCTACTGATAAGGCTCCACTGGCACAACCTGACCTGTGGAACCAAAGAGAGCGAGCAAAAAAGGATGAGTGCAGTTCACTGGTTGTTCCTGAGAAGCACTTGCTTGGTTGGCTCTTTCCCCCACAGAGAACCAGTGGGGGGTGTGTGTGTGTATGTGAAACTTGTCTCTTGAGATTCTCCCAGCCCTCCCAAGCTTTTACCAACTCCTCCTATATGCACATGTGTGTGCCTTCAAGTCACTTGTTGGTTTATGGCAGCCCATGAATTTCGTGAGGTTTTCTCAGCCAAGGAATCCTCAGAGGTGGTTTTTCCACTCCCTTCCTCTGAAACAGAGCCTACATTGAGGGTCTCCAGGCCAAGTGATAACCAGGGCTGACCCTGCTTGGCTTTAAGTTTTGTGAGACATTGAGCCTTCCAGGTCAGAGAGCTCTGGGGCCACAATAAACTACAATTCCCAGGATTCCTCAGCACTGAGCCAAGGCAGTTCAAGCGGTCTCAAACTGAATTACTTCTGCAGGGCGTTTGGGACCAAAGTTATGGTGACCTTAGCTCTAATTGCTGTAGGATAAAAACTATATATGCACACCGTTTACCAAAAGTCACTGAAATTCAAGAACAGGAGAACTTTGGGTTTGTGTGACAATCCAGAGGCATCTTTTTTTCTTGTGAGGAAAACTCATCTTAGGAAAGGTGAAAGTGCAAAGAAAGCTCAAAGTGGAGGCACTTTACTTCAGGCAGGAGGACAAATTGGTCCCCCCCCCCAAAAAAAAACAACCCCTCAGGCACAAAGCAAAACACATGCCAGAGAGGGGAGAGTAAGGGTCCCCTTCCTCTTCTTCTGTCTCCCTTCCCAGACATGGTTCCCTTGTGAGTAAACATATAGAGGCATCTATTTGCTTCAATGGCTCTCTCCTAACTATAGGGCTTAGGCCAGGGTTCTAAAAGAAAAGAGATTCCGTCTCAATATGAGGATATGTCAGGAACGCAATATGAGGACTGTCAGGAATTTCCTGATAGTAAGGGCTGTTTGACAGTGGAACACACTCCTTCCTCAGAGTGTAGTGGAGTCTCCTTCCTTGGAGGTCTTTAAACAGAGGCTGGATGGCCATCTGTCAATGGGGATGCTTTGACTGAGAGTTCCTGCATGGCAGAATGGGGTTGGACTGGATCAGGGCCCTTGCGGTCTCTTCAACTCTATGATTCTATGATTCTAAGAAGAGACTCCATCCCAACATTAGGAAGCACTTCCTGACAGTAAGAGCTGTTTGAGAGTGGAACCCACTCCCTCTGAGTTTGGTGGAGTCCTCTTCCTCAGAGGTCTTTAAGCAGAGGCTGAATGGCCATCTGTCAGGGATGCTTTGATTGTAGGTTCCTGCATGGTGGAATGGGGTTGGACTGGATGGCCCTTGGGGTCTCTTCCAACTCTTCCATGATTCTAAGACATAGCTTTGTTAGTCTGGAAAATCATTATGTGAAGAGATCTTGTAGCCCTTTTGAGACTAATTGAAAGAGATAAATTGTTACCATAAGCTTTCTTGGATGTGAGTCTACACGCTACATTGACAATACCAAAAAGATGTTGAGAAACCGGAGGGTGTCCAAAGGAGGGCGACTAAAATGGTGAAGGGTCTGGAAACCATGAAGCCCTATGAGGAACGACAAAGGGAGCTGGGGAAGTTTAGCCTGGAGAAGAGAAGGTTAAGAGGTGGTACGAGAGCCCTGTTTAAGTATTTGAAGGGATGCCATGTTGAGGAGGGAGCAAGCTTGTTTTCTGCTGCTCCAGAGAACAGGACCCAATGGAGCAATGGATGCAAGCTCAGAATGGGATCGGACTGGATCCCCGGGGTTCCCTCCAACTCTGTGATCCTATGGTTTGTCTTTCAGTTGGACCTACCTCAAAGGATTGCAGTGGAGCCTCCTTCTTTGGAGGCTTTTAAGCAGAGGCTGCCGGTGTGTGTGTGTGTGCTTTGTGTGCTTCGATTGCGACCCTTGGGGGGGGGGGTGTCTCTTCCAACTCTATGCTTGTGACCCAGTCTCTCCTGGCTAATGTGAGGGAGGGGGGCTACAGGGAGGGAATTAGGGCGCCCTTGGAAAGGGTTAATGGAGGAATTATTAGTGGTGGGGTTATGAGGGTTATTGGGGGGGGGTTGTGCCCCAACGACCCTCACAACCCCCCCCCCACTATTCCCTCATAATCCCCTCCATTCTGAGTTGGGTTGGGAGGGGGCTGGATGGAGGGGTCCTTGGAGGGGCTTGTGAGGGAGTCATGAGGGAACAGTGGTGGGGGTCCCTTCCCCCCTCAATAGCCTCCATATCCCCTCACAGTCCCTTCCTAAACCCTTCCAAAGGCTGCCTCCATTCAGCCCCCTCCCAACCGGCGCTCTGCCCCACGTGACCCCGCCTCACGTGACCTCCTCCCCTCGACCGTTTGTCCTCCCTTCCTTTCGCTCCTCGAGGGAAGGCCTCACCCGATTTCGTCGGCGCCCCCGACACTGTTCATGGTGGCGGCGAAGGAGAAAGAGAAGAAGGGAGAGGCCCGGGGCTGAGGCCCGGCCGGCCGGCTGCCTGCCTTGCCTCTTCCTTCTCCGGTTCCCTCAGGCGGCCGGTCTCTCTCCCTCCGTTCCGCTGCTGCTGCTTCTTCCTCCTTTTACCTCAGACAAGAAAAGGGCCCCGGCGACGACGAGAGAGAGAGGGGCTGCTGCTGCTACTGCAGCGCGCAGGCGCAAGCGCACGCGCGCCAACCGCCGCTCTGGGAACCACCGCGCATGCGCAATAGGCGCGCGACCGAGCCTTTCCCCCCCTTCCCTTCCTTCCCTTCGCCTCTGTTGCTGCGGCTGACGCTTCCGCCTCCTCTCTCCTTTCTCTCGCTCCTCATTGGCTGACCTCGCCTACGGGGTTTCCGCGCACCAGAGAGGGGGGGTCCTGTGATTGACAATGCGCCTGCGCCGCCGACCGGCTTTCTGAGGGACATTGCAATGCGGCACTGCGCATGCTCCGAGCCGAGAGGGCTGTGACTGACAATGCGCCTGCGCCGCCGACCGGCTTTGTGAGGGACTTGGCAATGCGGCACTGCGCATGCTCCGAGACGAAATGCATGATGGGAAGTGTAGTTTTTCTGTCAAGAATCCTAAAAAGGCTAGGGATAGGAATGACCTCTATGAAAGGACTAGATAACAGCCCAAAAAGCCAAGATATATAAAGCTGGACACTTCATGTTAAGGTTGTCCAAGTCGTTCTATTCCTTATCAGCGTGAAAGAGTTGGAGAATGAAGAAAGCTGACAGGGGAAAAAGTCATTTGAGTTGTGCTGAAGTGCTTTTTGGAGTTCAGTCAACAAGGCCCCTCCTGTGTTCAGGGTGACCAGGTGTCCTCACTACAAAGGAGGACAAAGGCACCATAAAATGGAGGACATTTGAAGGAGAAAATGGTGGACATCACCAAGTAAAAGCTAAAAACACATAAATATAAACCCATGCTTCTTAAGCTGCATCTACACTGGAAAAATAACCCAGTTTGGCACTGCTTTAACTCCTTCTGGCTCAAGGCTATGGAATTCTGGGAGTTGGAGTTTGTTGTGGGCCCAGAGCGGAGTGACCTGAAGGCAAATGACACACATATGCGCACACACTTCTGGCTTGTTTGGTGTACCGCCAGCTCTACTGTCCTCTTCCTTCATGGCTATGTGGCGTGTTGGCATCACCACAACCACCGATGTGTATTTTCCCATCAGAGGCTGACCCACAAAGTCTCGGTGTCCATTTTACACACAAACACACAAGAGCATCTCTGTCCCCAACCTCCAGCCCACTCCTGTTACGCAATGCAAGTGAGGGATAGCTGTAGAGCAGCGATTCCCAAACGCTGGCCCTTCCGATGTTTTGGACTTCAGCTCCCAAAATCCCAGACCGTTGGCCAAGATGGAAGGTAAAGCCCCGGAAGCTGAAGTCCAAAATACTTGGAGGACCAGAGTTTGGGAATCACTGCTCCAGACACTCCCAAGAAATGGCTGGCATGAAAGAAAAGCGTATGAGAGATTGAGAGAAACTATATATTTAGGATTGCTTTATCTCTCTGTGTGCTTCACATATGCATTTGAGGAACACTGTTTGGCCCTAAAAGGCGCAGTTAGAATTCCTCTCCCAGAATCCCCCAGCCAGCATGGGGATTGTGGGAGCTGGAGTCCAGCAAGATCTGGAAGACCAAAGATCAAGAAACAATTAAGTGTGGATGAACAAAGTGGTGATAGAGACACTTCTTTTACTAGCAATTCAACCTCTGTGGAAAGTCAGTTGCTGTGTAGGCTGATACGCTCTTCCCAGTAGGAGCTACAACAGTAGGAATCATGCACTCCTCCAGGTTTGGTTTGACTGCAGCGCCCAGCGTTCCTCACCACTGGCTTTGCTGCTTAGGGTTGCTGGGAGTTGCAGTCCAACCCTGATCCCCACCCTGCTCTCAAAACACATTTCTGGGGGTAAAACAGGGACAGCTGGACTCTCGGGAAGCTTTTTCCCTTCCCTCTCCGTCTCTTTTCCTTTAAATGTGGGGGGCTATTGCTGCCTGAGTCGGGGAATGAAAGGCTGCAGCTGGTACCAGACATTGCCAGAAAACTGACCAGGACAACAACAAATCTTGTTGGGATGGTCAAAAAAAAACACCCCAAGACCTCCCCTCCAGCAACCTTTCCCCCAAATGAAAGAGTCCAGAATGTGCTGCATTTGAAGCATAACTTAGCTGCACTACCCTTACAAAAACCAGGGAAAGTAACTTGTTGTGTTACTTCCAAGTTGTGCAAAACGTCTCCACAAACTTCACTGAGGTTCAAAGGGCCACGTAAAGTACGCACAGATCTCTTTTTCTCTGTGCCTTCCTTTAATTCTAACTTAAAGCGATTGAGGCTAAACAGCTTGAAAGGGAGGCCAAGCAATCTGTAACAGACAATCTGGTACAATGGACATCCATAGCTCTATGTTGACCTCAAATACCAGAGTCTGTGGAGCAACAATAATATGGGATGGCCGGCCTCTTTCTTTACTTATCGTATGCTCCAGTGTGACAAACAACCTGGATTTTGGCTGCTGTTAAGAGCATACTAAGCATTTGCAAATACTGTAATAAAACACCATATCAAGTGCGGACGAACACAGCAAGGCTGCGCTCTCCCTTGCTCACACACCGTTTTGTATAGTGTAGTAGCAACAGGTCACACAACTCATTTTGGCAAAACAGGTGCTGTACATAATTCTCCACTTTAATGGTCTTTCCTCATAAATCAACCTTCTCCCCTTGCCCCAATCCCAAGAACCAAACATCCCCTTGCCTTTGCTGCAAATCTGGCGCTGTTTCGGTTTAAGTACTATAAAGAGTGTTCAGAAATGGGCACAATCACCAAAATAATTGCAAGGACAACAACCATAATCATAGTAATAGTGATGGTGATACTAATAATAACAGGAACAAGCTTTAAATAAGTTGGTCTTAACTGCCCAGCAGAATGGAAGCATAGGACAACACCTGGAGCTTTCTTGGTGCAAAATACTTCCAGCCGTGGTGATGGGAGACTGGCGAGAAGGAGGAGAGGAAGACGCCTCAGCCATTGAACACTTAACGCCACCGAAAATGGCACACCTGGGACAGGATCCATCCTGGCTTTGCTTGGTTTTCTTCCTGCGGGTTCTTTCTCTGGCCACACAAGCCAGCCCCAGACACATTGGACAAGGGGAACTGCTGCTAGAGTTTGGGGGACTGGCTGGAGCTGGCTCACTCCGTGGATCACAGTTATGACGACGTTCCTATGGGTCTGTCCCCCATGGTGCAATGGATCCCATGGCTGTGCAGTGGGGGTCACATAGATGTCTCACCGCTGCGGTGTTTGTGGGTTTCATTCTCCTGGTAAATGAGGTGGTAGGGCTTCTCGTTCTCCTCCATAACCGAGTTGCTCAGCTCCGAGTCCGGCAACTACAGCTCATGGTGGGACAAATGCTCCACAATGCCAGCGCCCAGTACGTTGATGGTGGTCCTGAGCCGGTCCCTGAAAGTGACAGTTCACAGCCTTCACAGAACCATAGAGTTGGAAGGGACCCCAAGGGCCAACCCCTCCAACCCTCTGCCACACAAGAAGACACAATCCAAGCCCTCCCTGTGACAGGTGACCATCCAGCCTCAGTTTAAAACCCTCCAAAGAAGCAGAGTCTGCATTGGAAAGAGAAGGGAGGAGGTTAAGAAAGTGAAGAAGGTATGAGTAGGTATGTCTGGAGGAGGAGAGATCAGTGAAGAATGAGGATAGAGAATGTGCAGGAGATGATAAGGAAACTGGAATGGTGGTTGTAGGGTTGAAGGACAAAGAAAGTCATATTGAGGAGAGAGCAAGCTTGTTTTCTGCGGCTCCAGAGAATAGGATCCAGTGGAACAATGGATGCAAGCTCCAGGAAAAGAGATTCCAGCTCAACATTCAGAGGACCTTCCTGAGAGTAAGGGCTGTTTGACAGTGGAACACACTCCTTCCTCAAAGATTATAGTGGAGTCTCCCTCCTTAGAGGTCTTTAAGCAGAGGATGGATGGCCATCTGTCAATGGGGATGCTTTGACTGAGAGTTCCTGCATGGCAGAAGAAGGGGGTTGGACTGGATCTCTTGGGGTCTCTTCCAACTCTACGATTCTATGATTCTCTGTATAGAGCAATATGTTTACACTAAAATTACAAAAATATTCCATAGAAAACCATATCGCAGTTTCCCATCCTCTACTCCAATTCATCTAATCTGTTTACTGCAGATTCCCATGCAGGCCTTGATCCTCAAAGTCTAATTAAGTTTAGCTGCTTCCACAGCAAACCTTGCAGTACTGAACATGACAGACCCAGTTGTCTTAGCTAACTGAAGGTGGAAATGTCCAGATGTGGCAATGGTTGCAGAAGCCTAGATTGGCCACAGCTGGCGTCCAGACACTGAAGGTCAAGGGAACCGGACTCAATATAAATATGTTGTGTCTTCAGTTGGAAGAGGGATTGGGGTCTATGGTGCATTATAGCCACTTGTATAGGAAGAGGCTAGGCTTAGTGGTCGCCTCATGTACCTCTGTATATAAGCACAACACTGTTCTTTACTGTGTGGGATAGTGTGGTGTCGGTGGGTAAGAGTCTTCCTCTCAGATCCAAGATGGCAGTTTAAGGAAAGGCACGAGGGACAAGGAAGGCAGGCTGGTTCTCCTTCGGTCCCTTTCTCCTGCTTTGGATGCCTGCAGGCAATCGGCAACACCTGGGATGTGTGAAGCCTGCCAGGACCATGTGGCACCCTTGGCCTGGAAATGACATGGATGTGGCCACTAGGTGGGACTGCCAAAGAGGGAACTCTAGTTCAAGTGGCAGCAGGTGCGCATTAGTCAGCATTTGGGAGTTGTGCATCATGGGACATCTGATCCACAGTCCTTGGAGATTGTGGTGGAGTCTCCTTCCAATCCTTGGAGGCTGTCTTGAAGCAGAGGCTGGATGGCCATCTCTCAATGGGGAGGCTTTGACTGGGAGTTCCTGCATGGCAGAATAAAGGGCCTGGGCTGGATCAGGGCCCTTTTTGGGGTCTCTTCCAACTCTATGATCCTGGAATTCTAACCTGCTCTCTTTTCTTGCATTGCATCTTATTTATCTGTTGTATTTGATCTGATTGTATTCTCTGTATTCTTATGGCTGTCATCCACCTGGATTCCTTGGGATTGGGTGGGCTATCAATACATCATCACCATGATCATTATTCTGACCCCACTCTCCAGCCAAGGCCCTCAAGGCGGCTTACAGTGTGTCCTTTAGGCCTTGAGGCCTCCTTGGTCCAGAGGAGGCTGGCCATCCTTTGAGGATGCCCTGAGGATGGATGCCATGTCTCTCTGTGAGGCTGAGAGAGTGGCACTGGCTCTCCTTCAGGCCCAGCAGAAAGTTAAGGCTTCCAGAGGGAAGGAGGAGGACGAGGAAGCACGTGCCTAGGTTGCCATGGCAGCCGTAGAGGCGGAAGTGGGGCTGGACTACAACTCCCATGATGCTCGAAATCAATCACGTTCCTTGCTGTTGACCAAGAGAAAGCGGTGCCTGCGCATGCGCAGCTGCTCCAGAGCGGAAGTGGGCCTCTCTAGGCGCTGCCCTTCCGACCCTTTCAGTGGTGCCTGCCTAGTTCTGGGCCTTGCGCATGCGCGCTGGTGTCCGTGTCTTCGTGCCAGGAGCGAAATGGCGGGAAAGCCTCCTTCGAGCAGCAGCGGCGGCGGGTGAGAGGCCTAGGAAGCCGGGAAGGAAGGCAGGGAGGGAGGCCGGCCTCTGGGCCTTTCTCTCACGCTTCTCTCTCCTCAGGAAAGCCCTCCAGGAGCCCGAGGCAACGCCCAAGCAGAAAGGTGAGGAAGGGATGCATGGGCCATTGGCCTCCCTCTTCCATCTCTCTCTCTCTCTCTTTATTTCATTCTGGCTGTGTTTGTTTGTTTGTTTGTTTGTTGTCTTTAGGGGGAGGAGCCATGCCTGACGCTGAGCCCGGGGCCAGGCCCAAGAAAAGAGGTGAGCAGCTGCATTGGTCCTTTGGATTGAGCCTTCTTTTTCATCGCACTGATATGGACTATTATCATTTTGTATTGATTGATCTTATATCCTGCCTTTCTCCCAAAATAGGAGTCTCTTGAAGGGGTTTGTTTTTCATAAAAAGAAAGGAAGGTATAATGTCTTGGAATTTAAAATTATGATAGATAGATAGATGGATAGATGATAGATAGATAGATAGATAGATGATGGATAGATGGATAGATAGATAGATGATGGATAGATGGATGATAGATAGATAGATGGATAGACAGATGGATAGATAGGTAAATGATAGAGAGATAGGTGATAGATAGGTAAATGATAGATAGGTAAATGATAGATAGATAGGTAAATGATAGATAGATAGGTAGGTAAATGATAGATAGATGATAGATAGATAGATAGATGATAGATAGATAGGTAAATGATAGATGATAGATAGATGATAGATAGATAGGAGTCTTGGAATTAAAAATTGTGTGTGTGTGTGTGTGTGTATATATATATATATATATATATGTCTTGGAATTAAAAATCCTTTTTGGAAGTGGGAATGAAATGTTGTGTGGATGCAGCCTGGGTTCTTAGCTCAGCTCAGACGTTGGAAGGCAGTGTCTCTGAGCATCAACAGAGTGGCTGCCGCTCATTGCTTGAGCAGCTGCACTTTGCTTTACTGACCTGGATTCGTCTGATGTAAACACCTTCAGAGGAAGGACTCATGAAAAAAATAATCCGGTTCAATGCCACTTTAACTGCCCTCGGCTCCATGTTGTGGAATGCTGGGATTTGTAGTTTGTCGTGGCATCTGACAGAGATGGCTAAACAGCTCCTCAAAACTACACATCCCAAGAGTCCATAGCAGCACGGAGCCATAAGGGAAGTTAAAGTGGTGCCATCGTGAGGTAAACGCTCGACCCTCTTTTTGTGTCTGGGGGGGGGGCTCTTAGCCTCTCAAAATGGTGGCTTTTAGTCTGGACCCCCCCTTCCCAAAATTCTGGCTACATCCCTCCTTCCTTTCTTCCGCAAGGTGTCCATCTGCCTCTTAGCAAAGCCACTTGGCTGAAGAAGAGATTCATGGGCCATTGGCCTCCGTCTTCCATCTTTCTCTTTCTTTTATGTCATTCTGGCTGTGTTTGTTTGTTTGTTTGTTTGTTGTCTTTAGGGGGGAGAGTGGTGCCGTCCAGATACATGGACTATAAGAAGAAAACCATGGGGAAGGTGAGGCCCAGATTTGGAACCATTTATTTCCTCGGTGTTCTTGTTTGTCTGTCGTCTTTAAGACCTATGTAAGGCCTTGGGCATAAGAAAAGCTGGCCATTTGCCTTTTCAAAAGGGAGCAACCCTATTGTTAATGTCATGTAAGTCTGAAGACCAGAGAGGTAAGCTATTCTGTCGTAAGAGTGACTTCGGACCCAAACACACTGCAGAAATAATCCAGCCTGAGGCTGCTTTAACTGCCCTGGCTCAGTGCTAGGGGATCCTGGGAATTGTAGTTTATTGTGTCACCAGAGCTCTCTAACAGAGAAGGCTAAATGCCTCACAAAACTACAGTTCCCAGAATTCCCTAGCATTGAGCCAGGGCAGTGAAAGCAGTCTCACGCTGGATTGTTTCTGCAGTGCGTTTTAACCCTGCAGAGAGTCACCTCTCCGTTCTTATGAGCCAATATTGCTCACAAGTCAGACCTTGGTTTGTTTTCTGCTTCTACATGAGCTGAATTACATCCAGGAATGCAGAAGGGACTCCTTTTCCCCTCTCTTCTAATTGAAACAAACAGGCAGGGATCTTCTTCCTTTTATGCTTTGCTTAGAGAACCATAGGTATTTTCCAAGGGCCAAATAATAAGGCTGGAGGAAAGTAAAAAGTGGTTGCTAGCTTCAAACAGAACAGATTTTGGGGGCTTCTTATTCACCCAAAAAAAGGGGGGGATCAGGAAATGAGAGGGGGATGAGTTGGTGCCAATCCTATCTTTTACGTTAGATTTTTAATAGAGAATGCAAAGAGAAATGAATTTGTTATACTGTCTATACTTGACTTTAAGTCAACCTCATGAATAAGTCAAGGGTAAGTTTTGGAGCCAAAATTATGGATCTTGCTATGACCTATAGATAAGTCGAGGGTAAAATTTAGGGGCGCATAGCAAAGATCTAAAGGATGAAGCAAAGCAAAACAATGTCAAAGAACTTATTAAACTCCATCAGACATAACTCTTTGTGCTTACTCTTAAGATGGATGGATGAGAGAGCAGAGGGGATCAGTGCTTCACATATTATGCTCTTGCTTTTCACCAGGGGATGGTTCCTTCTTTTAAATAAGAGTTAAGATACAGTACTTACATTGACCCATGGATAAGTCAACTCAGGTTTTTGGGGTCAATTTTTTGTCCTAAATTTCTAGACGTATACATGAGTGTATATGTATATATACAGTAGTTCATAAGACTGGGAAAGGTAATTATGAGGGTTAAACTTCCCCTTTTTTCTCCTTGCAAAGTAAGACCTACTGAAACCAGAGGAGCTTTCTCATATGTTGCTATGCTCTGGATTGGGAGGCAAGACTCCGATGTGCATTGGCTGATCACAGGAGTGTGTTCACACATGCCCTCACATGCATTTTTCTCACATCCTAAATCTCAACAGTGGTCTTGTAGCAGGGAGCTGCTAACTTACTCTGTGTGTGTTTGAATTTGCAGTCTGCCTCAGATACCAGCTTGTCCTTGCTCAAAGGTGGGGAACACGTTGCCTCTCCCAAAAAACCATCCGTTCAGTGTCAGAAACGTAAAACTTCAGCAGGTAGGTTTAGTCTTCTCTGAGCTCAATGCTGCTTTTTTCATTTAGCCTGCATTTCTTGGTAAGGATTTCTAAGGGGGGCTTCCTAATTTCACAGAACAGAGATTCCACCTAAACATTGGGAAGACCTCCCTGATGGTTAAAGTTGTTCAGCAGTGGAAGACGTTGCTGCTGCCTCAAGAGTGTGGTAAAGGGCCTGAACAGACAGGACCAAATACAGCTGCTTTGGATCACTTTGGACACACGCATCTTCAGAAGCCAGAAGCTGCGCCAAAGCTGTGCTCTTGTCCTTAGCACCGGAGCGTGTTTTTGGCGCAGCTTTGGCCTCTTAGGATGCATGCATCATTTCAACAGCATACTTCCAAAGTGACATGAAGCATCTTTATTTTCGCCTGTATGTTTCGGCCCAAAGTCTCCTTTTTTAGAGGCTGTTTTGAAACAGAGGTTGGATGGCCATGTGTCATAGGGAATGCTTTTGTTGTTCTCTCTGCATGGCAGAAGGGAGTTAGACTGGATGATCTTTGGGGTCTCTTCCAACTCTATGATTCCAGAAAACATTCTGGGCGACAGCGTCATTTGTGGCCCTGGCTAGAAGTGGTTGAGCACTGCTAGTTCTGGATGAAGGAAGTGATCCGAATTACACCCTACAGTGACCAGGGCTCCTCCTGGCTCTGTTATGTGGGAAATGCAGTGCTCCTTAGCAGAACTTCCATAACGCTCCTTGGCCATCTGACTAGAACACTTCTGGCAGCTGTTATTAGCTTTTTCAAGCTTTACTCTTAAGCAAAAGCCTGCCTGTTTCTTAAGGTAGCTTGTCAACCATTTTGGCTACTATATTCAGCTTAGGTTCAGACTGTCTAAAAGATTGTATCTCTCCTTACGACCCTATCCAAGTTTCAAGATCTTTGGGAGAGGGTTTTCTCTCTGTTCCACCACCACCATCGTTGTGGCTGGCAAGGACCTGGGAAACAGGGCCACCTTTGTGGCTGCTCCTGGACTGCAGCTCTCTGGCAAGAGAGGATTGGTTGGCCCCCTCCCTGCATCCCTTTTACTGACAGGCAAAGACCTTCTTATTCAAATAGTCCTTCCTTCGGGTTTTAATTATTTGGGGTAGAACAACTGAAACATTTTAATGGGTTCTACTTGTTTTAAGTTAATCCTTTTAAGTGGGTTGAATTTAATGCTTTTTTAATTGTTGGTATTTCAGACTGTTTTAGCTGCATTGTATTAATATGTGGATGTAAATAAGATAACTAAGTAAAATGTTGTTGGCCTGCTCACTCAGGAGCAATAGAGGCTTCTAGTAAAAGGGACACAATCTGGCAGGATGGGGAAATGAAGCAAGGTCCCCAAAGGGATCCTTGCTTATGAGGAATCTCTAAGGAGTGGGGAAAGTGAAGCCTTCCAGATGTTGTTGGACTGCAGCTGCCGGTGTGCTTCATAACTGATGCTGTCCACCAACATCTGGAGGGCCACACTTTGCCTTCTCCTGGTCTATGGTTCTTTCAGTCAGGATCCTGAGTGGACAAATTCAGCAGGGATAACTTTCTTTTCCTCCAGAAAGGACGTGTGTCTTGCAGTCCACAATGCTGGACAGCTATGGGAGCGGCCGGCCTGACCTGGAGTTCTCGGCCATTAAAGGTACGTTGGGTTAGGAGTCCTTTGGCAGCAGAGGCAACACATGAGGCTTGCAGCAGTTCCATGGGGCTGGTTTCTTTTTAAACTCAGGTGGGCCTCTTCAGAGGTAGCTATTGATGCTGCTTCTGAGAAAGTGGGGACTGCTGTTGCCCCAAAAGAAGACATCTTTAAACCCACCCACCCCGATGTAGGGAGGGTGGGACCTTAAAGTGTCCCTTGAATTGATCATTATTTTGTTAATTCACTGGTTGAAGCTAGCCATAGGATTGAGCCTGAACCCTGCCTTTTACTACATATGGCCCAGGAGCAATAGAGGCTTCTAGCAAAAGGGACACAGTCTGGCAGGATGGGGAAATGAAGCAAGGTCCCCAAAGGGATCCTTGCTTATGAGGAACCTTTAAGGAGTGGGCAAAGTGCAGCCATCCAGATGTTCTTGGACTTTTACTACATCTGGCCATAGGAACCTGGTTTCAATTATTATTTTTTCAAATGATACACGCTTTATTGTGTTGTTTTCTTCTGAAGGGCAGCAAGATTCCTATATCTTCTTAATAGTGCCATGGAGAACTGCTGTTCACAATCCAGGCAATCAATCCTTCTTAGTTTTGGCTACCTTATCTCTCTTCTTTAAAAGAAACAAAACAGGGAGTGTACCATTCCTTGCAGCCACAGTGGGAGCTACACTCTTCCCCACTGAAATCTGAGGGTCTGGCCTAATAGCTCCCAACCGTAGGAGAACATGACTTTTGTTTTGGGTCTCTCTGTTTGCCTGCTTTCCAGATAAAACCTGCCGCAGGACAACAATTTCAAAGGTCGGCATAAAAGGCTCTAGAGAGACAAAGCAAACTTTGGTGAGTGATGCCAGGTCACAATTGTTGTTGTGTGTGAGCCATTCTTTGACGATGGGAATTATGTTCAGAGCTATCCCATTGCTGCCTCTGGATCTCGCTTCCACTTTGGAGAGGATCTGGGCAGCTTCCTTCAGGCTGACTTGCTTCTCAACTATTCTGCAATGTGACACATGAGCCATTTTCCTAACATAAGGAAAATGGCCATGGTCTTTGGGATGACTTTTGCCAATGGTGTTATTCTCTACCAGATTATGTGCACTGATGACCACCAACTTGGAAAGCCTCAAAAAATAACTAGGTCAATTGACAGAAAATAAGGTTGTCAGCAACTATGGGGTATGCTGGCTATACATTAGGTCTGTTAAGAAGGAAACCTTTTTTTCTTTCAGTCACCTGCCAATACTGAAGATCTGATTGAGATGCTGGATTCGCAGTCATTGCTGTTAACGTATGCCTCCATCAAGGTAAAAGGCTGGCAGGCACCAACTGCTTAGTTATCCTTTAAATATATATACACGAGCGAGTAAATGGAAACTTTTTGAGTGGCCTGCTTTGTGATCTTGAACTTAGAAATCTTTTACCATAATAGATGGAGAAAAACCTTGCCCGCCTGGAAGGGGAAGCTGAAAGAAACCTGCTCACTCTGTCCAAGGAAGCTGAAAGGCTCCATATAGAAGCTCAGAGAAAGAAGCGCTTGCTGGAGCGTCTAAAACAGGAGAGCAAGCTAAGTGAAGCTGTGGACAGACAGGTCAGGCATGTGGTTTTATATCAATATTTGTATGCTGCTTCCATAAGTACTGGGATATTCCAAGGGGGAAGGCATGTGCATTACCATGACCTGCCAATATAATTTGTCACTGTGTACCTTCAAGTCATTTCTGACTAATGGTGACCCTAATGCGAATCTATCATGGGGTTTTCCTTGGCAAGATTTGTTCACAGGGGATTTGCCATTGCCTTCCCTGAGGCTGAGGCCGTGTGGCTTGCCAGCTGTCCAGAAGGTACCTCAGGAAGCCATAGGCAGGAGGATGGATGTTGAGGTTGCATTCTGTTCTGACCCCTGAGCTCCCATCCAACTCAAGTTCTATGACTTTGTTCAGTGTTAAGACATTATTTTATAATGGCTGCTTTATCTCAGCAGACCAGAAGACAATAACAAATGACAATCAAGAAAAGCTTTCAGTAAAGATAATATAATCCATGCAATGCAGTTGAAAAAGGTTCAAATCTGCTCAACCATGGCAACCTGCTGGGTGACCAGACACACACTCCGCAAACCTCCTCAAAGAAATCTTGCCAAGACAAATCTTTGATAGGTTCCTTTTAGGATCACCGTAAGTCGGAAGAAGCTTGAAGGCACATAGTAGCGACAACCATAAATCCATGCAGTGAATAGAGCAACATAAGTGCCTCCCATTTCTGCAGAGCTAGAGTCTTCACATCATGGAGACTGCAGCTGTAGTGCAAGTGCAGTTCCATTCACACCTTGCAAGAGGTTTGTTTTGTTTTTACTGCAGCTGCCAGTATCCCACTGGCTGAGGGATTCCGGGAGTATATGCAGTATACAAACAAGGAAACTATGTGTGATGGCATTTTTCTTCAAGAGTGGCTGACTACAGGGTCATGTTCTAAATTTGGTGGTTCTTGTATGTTGAGAAGATAGTGGAAAGGTTTGTGGGAAATTTTATGTGAGATAGAGATTCTGCCTAAACATTAGGAAGAGCTTCCTAACCGTAAGAGCTGTTAGGCAGTGGGACACGCTGCCTCGAAGGGGGCTGGAGTCTCCGTTTGACCTTTTTAAGCAGAGGCTGGATGACATCTGCTTTGGTTGGGTATTGCTGCATTGCAGAGGGTTAGACTGGATGGCCCTGGATGGCTCTCCTCCAAATCCATGGTTCTAGGATTATTTGGGGTTCTGACTCAGTTGGGGTTTTGGGGTGACCTCCCATGACTTTTCTTTGCCCTCGTCCCTAGCTCGAAGCCCTTGACCCTATAGCTGAGCAGTGTGTCCACTTCCGAGAGCAATACAAGCACTTTGCCACAGCCCTGGAGTCAACAAGGCATGAGCTGCCTGTGAAGGAGATCTACACGGGAAAGGACAAAGGCCAGTACCTTGGTATGGAGAAATGCAATGCTTTCTCACTGCCACCCCGTCTTTATGGAACAAATTTCCTGGTGTAGCGTTTTGAAATCTTTTTTAAAGTGTTATGTTTTAACTATGGTTAATAGTTTAATGTGGTTCTCATGTTGGCTTTTCCTGTGAGCTTTTAAATGTAGGAGCCACCTTGAATCCTAATCTTGAGAAAAAGGCAGGATAGAAATGAAGTTAATAGTAGAAATAGGACAGTTCTTTCCCAGTATGCCATATGATCAAAGCACATGAAGCTTCTTCAGATCTGCATAAAACTAGCAACAGCTTGATAAAACACTGTGTTTCTAGACATTTACGAGACATCCCTAATCTTTCAGTGTAGGCTGCAAAACATTAGAAGTAAGTAAAGACTTACATAAAAGCATCCATCCCTTTTTTTCTGGCCTGAGCGAAGAAAAGTGTAACTGGACACACTTGGTAAGACTCCTTCCCTCCTCTTAGGCCACTTGGAGTGAAATGTTAAAGTAGGCAACTTGCTATTCATAAGCTTGTTTCAAGCAGGAACAGTAGTGTCACTTCACTAAGTGTTACGGCCACTGAACAGACTCCTTGCTAATGGCTGCATCTTTTGACTCTTCCTTTGGGTAGCTGACTTGGAGAAAGAACTGGCTGCCACACAGGAAGCGCTGAATGAAGCCATGCAAGAGCAGAGTGCCAGTAATGCCAAAGCGCTAAGCATGGTGAAAGAGTTGGAAGAGGCTTCCTTGGAAGTGGATGCACAGCTGCCAAGGTATTTAGCAAAGCAGAGCAGAAAGACAGGTGTTTTGGAGTGTACAGCTGGGTGGGCGGCTTACAGGTCTTAACTTTATATGTGACAGTTGTATATATCCTGCTGTTCAGAGTATGCATTCTTCCAAAATGGCTCATAGCTAACAGCAGTCTTTCCTAAAGGCATAATAGATACTGCTTTTTATTGTTTTAAAACAAAGTTTAAATAAGCTCACTCAGGGCACTTCCCACAGGGCAGTCCATTTGGGGCAGACTCTGGGGTGCTATTCGCCTCTTTCTCTCTTGTTCATGAACAGATGTCACTGCCTCAGGGAAGGTGGCCTTAGCAAAGGCCCAGATGGTTTGGGCCAGGGATCCATGAAGGATAACCCTGGCATGGTCATGAGTACTGAATGGTGAAATGGAACCTCCATGTTCAACTTAATGCATTTATATCCTGCTCTTCAGGCTTGCAGAGAGTCAGTTAGACATTTCCCTGCCCTCAGGCTTAGAATCTAACAAAGACATGACCCAAAAGGAGAAGGGCATGGCAGTGGGAAGGGGCCTATGTCCAGCAGTTCTTCTCTTTCTCCCAGCCCTGGACCATGGCAGAGGGACAGGAGGGAGGGCTGCCCTTCTTACTTAGGAGAGGCCTGATGAAGCTGGCTGGCCTTTCTCTCCCTCTGAGGCTGGATGATCTCAGATGGCAAAGAGAGAGGGCTTTTCTTCTTCTTTTAGGCTGGCCTTTCTCTCCTCATTAAGCGTTTGGGAACGTGTCTTCAGCCAGGAATGGGGTGGAGGGCCACTCTTAAATAGAGGAGACATGATTTCAATGAAGCTCAGAGTTTCTCTTAGGTTAGGATCACAAAACATCTTAGAAATGAAAAGAGCCACAAGGGCCATCTAGTCAAAACACCAGAATCCACAACTAAAGGCCTCCTGCAAGTGCCCATTGAACCTGTGTTGAAAGATCTCCCTAGGGTTCTTAATTTTTCACCAACCCTTGTCATGGGTGGTATTTCTGCTCCTTCCCCAGTTGTTCCAATCCCTTCTCCCCCTTTCCTTTTTTCTCCTCAGGACTTTTGCAGATGTGCTGGACCTCTCTGCAGATGTGAGCAAGGGGCCTCGCTGCACCATCAAAAAATGGGGCGGGACTTGTTGGGGATCCGGAGTCCATGAAGCAGCTGTACTTTATTTAGGCCCTGCTTGAAAGCGGCTTTTCCTTTGGTGTAGGAGAAGTAGGAGGAGGATATTACGGTGACTTAAGAGGAGTTTAAGTTCGATGGGAAGGAAGATGGGGAAGAGGGGGTAGGGAAAAAGATAGATTTGTGAAGGCATAAGTGAAGGTTTAAGTAGAGATGAAGGTATTCACATATAAAGGAAAAAGAATTAGGAAAAATAAAGGTGTGGTCCTTTTCTATTGAATGCATTGGCTACTTCCTCACTCCTGAGTTATGTATATAAAACTCAGGTATTGTGAATATAATGGTGTGTATGTTAATAATTGTATTGAATTGCTTTTTAACAATAAGTATATTAAATTTTTTAATTCTTTAAAAAAAGAAAGCAGGCTTTGAGTTGATGATTCCCACAATGAAGGGCTGTCCCTCTGTTCCTTCGGCCAGGCATACAGCATTCAGACAGAAGCTGCCATCGTCCTCTGGGTCAAGTCACAACGTCACATGCCATGGCTGGAAAGACTTCAGAAGAGGGCACTGAAGAAACCGGGGCCGCTTGGCACCAGGCCATGAGAGATGGAGAGACACAAAAGGAAGCACATGGCACTTCAGGTTTTCCTGCCCTCATTTTTGTATTAAAACACTTTTCTGCATGATCAATTCCAGGTTTCCGCTGCCTTCTTTGGGGAAGAGTCAGGGATGATAACCTGTTCCTTACTCTACAGTGGGGAGGTGGGCATGTAAGAAAAGCAAAAGAGATCTTGTAGCACCTCTGAGCTAACTGAAGAAGAAAGGGTGGCAGCATGAGCTTTCTTAGACGTAACTCTACTCACCTCAGATGCATTTGGGCCTCAGTTACTTCCTCAGCCGCATGCCCAGGCTCTGCTGCCAACCTCTTTCTTTCCCTGAGTCTCAAAGCACTACAGAGCTCTTTACATACTTATTTTACAGACTGACACAGCCATCTATTTGAATTTGACCAATGTTCTTTTTAGTCTTGTCAGGGAACCATCGCATATACTTAACGTAGAACTTACCTGATTGGCCACAGAGACGCTTATATAGATCAAGTTTTTGCAGCCTTGATGTTAAAACTTATAGTGGTTTGAGTACTGGATGGACTCTGGAGACCAGGGTTCGATTCCAGCTCGGCCATGAAACCCAAAACTGGGTGACGCTGGGAAAGTTACACACTCTCAGCTCCGGGGAAGGCAAAGGCAAATCCCCTCTGAAGAAACTTATACAGGTGTAGTCATCGAACTGCAACATTATTAAAACCCTTTAAAACTTCTACAGTCAATTAGCTCTATAACATATACAGGCTGCATCAATAGAAGTATAGTGTAGATCAAGGGAATCATAGTGCCACACAGCCATGAAGGAGGGACAGCAGAGCTGGCGGTACACCAAACAAGCCAGGAGTGTGTGCGTGTGTCATTTGCCTTCAAGTCACTCCCTCTGGGCCCCACAACAAACTCCAACTCCCAGAATTCCATAACCTTGAGCTAGAAGGAGTTTAAAGCAGTGCCAAAACTGGGTTATTTCTCCTGTGTAGATGCAGCCTCAGTCCGGCTCAAAATGGAAGCCACTTTGAACATTTCTCCTGGACCGAAGTGGAAATTTAGGACTGCTCTGGAAAAGGAGGATGGTCCGGTACCCTGTCTGGTCCAAAACCACACGGGGTAGAAATAATCTGGTTTGAAACCTGTTAGCTCCTACCCACCCCGCTCAATGCTGGGGGATTCTGGGAACTGTAGTTCTGTAAGACACAACCTACTCTGTCAGAAAGAGCTCTGTGCCACGATAAACTACAGTTCCCAGGATGCCCTAGCACTGGGCCAGGCATTGAGCGTTGGTGTCAAAGCGGATTATTGTTGCAGTGCAGATACACTATATTGCAGACAGCAAAACTTTATTCCAAAGCCCCAGAGGTGTTAGCAGAAGGCGATCTGCCGACAGAAGTGCCCTCATCATTCACCGCCACTGGCATAACATCAACCGTCCCACCCAAAACAATTTATTTACTTAATTGGTTTACTAATTAAAAACATCCCTTGCCAGCCTCGGTTCTGACTTACGGCGACCCTATCATGGGGTTTTCTGGCAAGATTTGTCCAGGGGAGGTTTGCCATTGCCTTCCCCTGAGGCTGCGAGAAGTGTGACTTTGCCCAAGGAACCCAATGGGGTTCCCAGCTAAACAAGGAATCGAACCATGGTCCTCAGAGTCCTAGTCCACACTCAAACCACTACACCGCGCTGGCTCTGATCTAAAACACTATACACCACTGTAACGCCACCAAATACACTAGAAAACCACTTATAACACTACCAAATACACTGTATACTACCACTATAATTCCACCCATACACTGTACCCCACCACTATAACTCCACTGAAGAAACACTAACACCTCATTATAACTCCACCGACTACACTAGAACTCCACCACTACAATGCCACCAAATACAGTATAACACTACCACTGTAATTCCAGCAAATGCACCATAACTCACCAGATACACTATGGTATATCTCCATCAATGCATCTTGAGGAAGTTGACTGAAGTCTACGAAAGCTCATGCGCCAATTCTTTCAGTTAGTCTCAAAGGTGCTACATCAAGATCTCTCTACATACTGATCCTACAGACTAACGCAGCTATTCTTTGAATACTGTAACACCCAGTTTAACATGCTCTTGTATTACAACAGCAATAGGCATCTTATGAAAAAAATATGGCCAGACGTTGACGGAGAGTGCTGAGGGCGAACCATGGCTCCTTGAACAAATTAAGCTGAATTCTCTTTGGAAGCCAAGAAGACTAATTGAGGCGTCCTACTTTGTTTGGACATGTCATGAGAAGGCAGAAATGCTTGAAAAGACAACAATGCTAGGAAAGGTAGATGGTAGTAGAAAGAGAGGAAGACTGCATGCCGGATGGATAGTTCAGTGAACCTGAACTTAAAGGACTGGAGGAGAGCAATGGAGGGCAGGAGGCTTGGAGATGGCTCACCCATAGGGTTGAGCTGGGTTCAACTCAACCATGGGTCTGGTTCTTCAAGAGTAATTAACACCACCACAAACTCATAATGATAAGTTTTATATAGTATGTCGGCCTCGTGTTCTTGAACCATAAAACCTTGTAGTAGTAGTTGCGTGCCCTCCAGTCGTTTCTGACTTGCGGCAACCCTATGGCGATCCTATCATGGATCGCCGTAGGATTGCCACATCATGGGTTTCCTTGGCCAGATGAGTTCTGAGACAGTGTGCCACATGCCATCCCCTGAGGCTGAGAGTGTGTGACATGCCCAAGGTCGCACACCAGCGGATCCTGCGAGAAAACGGAAGCTAAACGTGATTTAATTTAAATTCGAATTTAAACAGAACTTGCAAGTCTGGAAGTTTACCACACCGAATGGCTGTTGAAACGAAACAACACAGTTAATCCGCAGTTAAAGCGGAGAAACCACAGTTTTTAAATTCGCGAACAGACCGAATTTAAAAAGCTGCTGGTTTTCTCCGCTTTAACTGCGGATTAACTTTGCGTTATTTCACGTTGACTGCACATTTCTGGGTTATCTTCACATCATATCACGTTTACTCCTTCTTTCCCGTAGTGAATAACTCGTAGGTGGGTTATTGGCTGGGCAAGTAATCGAATTTAGTCTCCAGAGTTTAGTCCAGCGCTCAAACCACGATGCCACACTGGCTCTCCGCTGCAGAGATAATGCAGCTTGACACCACTTCTCACCCATGGCTCAATGCATTGTAGTTGCGATTGTGATTGTAGTTTGCCGTCACACCAGAGCTCTTTAAAAGAGAAACTACAACCCCCCTGGAGCCGTGGCAGTTCAAGTGGTGCCAACCTGGTTATTTCTGCAGTGTGGATGCTAATCTCTCTCTCTTTGAAGGTGTATAAATCTGTTCTCCAGCAGGTGTCATCTCCTGCCTTCCAGCACTGAAGTGAGTTTACAGCAAGCCCTTTCCCCTTTGCACTCCAAAGTATCCACTCCCTGTTTGCACACTAGCTGCTTCCCATTCGTGCCCCTCTGCCTCCCCCCTTGTCTATTTAAAGCAGCTCAGAGTCCAAAGCCATTCCTTTTCTGACTCCTTCCCTGCCTTACTTGCTCGGTTTCTTTCCCCCTGACTCTCTCCCTGTTTAGCTCTTCTCTCCAAACTCCAGGCCACGTCAGATGACTTCCACCTCTGGACTTGCTGCCAATCTTTACCGAAGGAGAAACTGCAAGACTTCGTGGAAAGTGCCAGTGCGGCTACAACCGACCAGACACCCACTATCATGGGGAAGCCGGTCATGGAGCGCTGGGAGACCCCCTACATGCATTCCCTGGCCACAGTGGCAGCTTCCAAAGGTACGGGCAGCCTCTGCAACAAAAGGGCACGCTTGTTTCCTCAGCCTACCTTTTACGGGTGGCATACTGTCAAGGGAAGTCATAGAATCATAAGAGTTGGAAGAGACCCCAAGGGCCACCCAGTTCTGCCATGCAGAAATACAGAAGCAAAGCACTCTCTGACAGATGGCCATCCAGCCTCTATTTAAACACCTCCAAAGAAGGAGGCTCCATCCAAAGGAGTGTGTTCCACTATCAAACAGCTCTTAGGTCAGGAAGTTCATCCTGAGGTTGAAGTGGAATCTCTTTTCTTGCAGCTTCCATTCATTGTTCTAGGTCCTATTCTCCAGAGCAGCAGAAAACAAGCTTGTTCCCTCCTCGATATGACATCCCTTCAGATATTTAAACAAGGCTATCATATCACTTCTTAACCTTCTCTTCTCCAGGCTAAACAGACCCAGCTCCCCAAGTCTCTTCTCATAGGGATTCATGGCTTTTAGACCATTTTGGTCAACTGGATGGCCATCTGTCAGGGGTGCTTTGGTTGTGAGTTCCTGCATGGCAGGTGGTTGGATAGGATAGCCTTTGTGGCCTCTTCCAACTCTATGATCTATTTAAAAACCAGACCAGGAAAGCTGTGGGGTGGGTCTCTGACGTTGTAGCGGACCCTGACTATTTTTCTGGTCAACCCTGCATCCCATGAGCTGGGGCAATATTGAAGGCATTCTGGCACCCCTTTTGAAGCCAAGTTAAGAATAGCCAGCGAAATCCCTTCTCTAACACTTGTGGGTTTCACTTCAAGGGTCGGACATTTCTTCCGACAGCTGTGTGTCAAAAGTCCACAGTTGGAAGGATGGCTCATCTTGTGGATGAATCCAAAAGTCAGTTTTCTGATGTTAGCTACGACACTATTCTGTATGGCTTTTGGTTTTTAAAGCTGGCTTTTAAAAATAGTTTTGATTTCCCGCCCCTATTTTATTAACTAAGCAGAAAGATCACATTAAAATACAACAGAAAGGGATGAATTAAAAAAGAGAAGACAGAAATAAAGAACTGAAAACAGCAGTGAAGAATGTTCCATCTGTACATTTCAAGGGGGAAAAGGGCCAAATGTCCAAATAGGTATCAGTATAAGGTTTGTGCCTATTTTCTCACATATTTAGATTCTGAAAAGGTTCAAAACTGAAAAGAATTAAAGGTAAGATGATAGCCGTCTTTAAATACTTGGGGAGGATAGCATGCAGAAGATGGAGTGAGCTCCAGGGACTAGAACACAAATCAAGGGATTCAAATGACGAGAAAAGATATTATATTTAAACATTAAGAAGAACCTCTTGACTTAACGGCACTTTGGCACCACTTTTAGCTGTGATGGCGGCATCATATCGGATCCTGGGATGTGCAGCTTTATTAAGTATCTGCAATTCTGTGTCAGAGAGCTCCAGTTCTTCATGGAACTACATATCCCAGTATTCTGTGGGATTCCAGCCATGAGCAGCAGTTAAAAGTGGCCCCAAAGTGCTTGAATGGTGGATTATAGGCTGAGTGGTTAGATCCACCTGCTTTGAATGCAGGAGGTTCCAGGTTCAATCCCTGCTAGTTAGAAGGTCAGAGTAGCAGGCGATGGAGCAGGAGACCTTTTGTGTGCTGTAGACTCTAAAGAAATGGTACCAGTCAGATTGCAATGAGATACGATGGACAGAAATTTGCTATGCCATCTCAGATATCTCTTTGTCTTTCTCTTTCCCCAGGCGGACGTGTTTTGGAGGTGGGCTTTGGCATGGCCATTGCAGCCACCAAAATTGAACAGTTCAACATTGAGGAGCACTGGATCATTGAATGCAATGAAGGGGTGTTTCAGAGGCTCCAGGAATGGGCCAAAACTCAGCCTCACAAGGTATGACCAAAGGGACTTCAAACCCCAACTGTCCCAATGTGACAGCGGATTCATGCTCTGCCTTCTTACTTTTCCAGCCGCTTTTAAAATGATCTGGCTTCTCTCTCTCCTCCCTCTTTTGTTCTCAACTTACTTCAGTTTCTGCAAATGGAAATCAAAGTGGGAAAGTAGTTTGTGCTCTTATCAACTCAGTGGCAAGAACAGGAGAGGACTTGGCAATAAATATCTCTATTTATATAATAGAAATAGGAGTTTATATTTCTAATATAATAGAAACTATTTTAAAGTAGTCAATCTGGAGGGAAAGCAGAAGACTGGGGTACCTCTCCTACTGCACACAATTGTTTAAAAGCAACAATAGCAACAACCCTTCCCCCCCTAAAGCAGGCCACTTGTAGCCTTCCAGATGTTGGACTTCAGTTCCCATCTGCCCCAGTTAGCAAGGCCAGTGGTCAGGGTGATGGGATATCCAGCCTAACAACATCAGGAGGGCTGCAAACATTATCATGAGATTTTTTGATATACAAAAGGGTAGATACATTTAGAGAGCCAGGTTTGAGCATTGGACTATAACTCTGGAGACCAGGGTTCAAATTCCCAAACCTTGGAGACCCACTAACCTTGGGCAAATCCCACTTCTTCAGAAGGAAAAGCAAATACCCTGTGAATACTGGTAGGCCTATTGCGTTTCTGCACCTTATGTATATTGCCTTTCAATGTGCTCCTTGGGCGCACCAAAACTGGTACTGTATTGTTATGCTTTGAGTGATGCAACATTTCTCCTCTTCAGAAACTTAAACCATGCATGGACTGTGCAGACTATTGAATGGAATACCTTAAGAATATGTACAGGTATTTCAGAAACAGTGGAACTGAGACAGATTCAGGGGGAAATCAAGTCCAAAATGGAGAGGCCGGGGTAAAGTCAAAGTTTACATCGATGTCCGATTGTTGAAAAACGGGTATTTCCAGTAAAAAGGAATGTCTGTGTCAAGCTTCCACTGGTTTTTGACCATAACTTTCCACCGGCAGCCCTGCTCTCATTTACCTGGGAATCAGCCAGGGCTGCTGGTGAGTGAAGCAGCTGCTTCAGTCATCAGATTCTCAGGGGCAGTCATGGCACCTTCCTATCTTCTGAGCCCCCCAGTTATTCTCCTCTCTTAGAGGACATACCTCTGCTCTTAGGGCCCTCCACTTTTGCTGGGGTTAGGGGCACAGGACCCCTGTGAAAGCAAAAAAACCCTGCAAATTAAAAACTATGGTTTTACCTGGGAGAACAGCTCTCAAGGAACGTCTAAGTCTGCCAGTGCAACTCTATGGTCAACATCCGTCAGAGAGGTTGCCCATCGGATTGCTCTGCGGGACCTACAGATGCCTAGAGAAGTGTTTTTTCTAATAACCTCTAGATCCTTCAGCACAACTCTGTGGTCCAACTTCCAGGAGAGTTGTAGCTGCAATGGATGATCTAGAGCAGTGATGGTGAACCTTTTCGAGGCTGAGTGCCCCAACTGCAACCCAAAACCCACTTATTTATTGCAAAGTGCCATGTTCCTCTGGCTTTCTAGTAAAAAACTCTGTGCTGAGGCAACGGCACATGTGCCCACAGAGAGGGCTCTGAGTGCCACCTCTGGCACGTGTGCCATAGGTTCGCCATCACTGATCTAGAGATTCCTAGCGAGAACATACTAATCAAATTTGCCAACAACCACATCTGCAAAAATCAAGTCTGCAAATGTGGATGGTTGACTGTAATGCCCCATTGCCAGAACTGGGGATGATGGCAACAACCCAGTCTAGCCCTTTGCCTCAGGCAGCAAAATGAGGTGGGAGTCATTCCTAGACTAATTCTGCAAAGAATTAAGATGGTGAAAGTTACGAATGGGAAGACAAGCTAGGAGACGCTGCAGCAGTTTGCTTTTGCCTGAGCCAACTGGGAAGGGCAAGACTCTGCCCCTTTCTCTCCCCTTTACTGAGTTGAATGAATGGAAATGGCTTTTGCACATAGAACTCAGTTTGCAGTAATGGAAGTAATTTGAGGACAAAGGTGGAAAGTGGGAATAGGAGAGACTAGGGCATTTTGAAAGCAGCTGAAAAGTGGGAAGTCAGGACAGTTAGAGGGTATGCAGCAGCATGGTGTAGTGGTTTGAGTGTTGGACTAATACTCTAGATATCAGGGTTCAGTTCCCACCTCAGCTAGGGAAACCCACTAGGCAACCTTGGGCAAGTCACACTCTCTCAGCCTCAGAGGATGACAATGGCAAACTGCCTCTAAAAAAAGTTGCCAGGAAAACCCTATGATATATCTTCCTTAGAGTTGCTATAAGTCAAAAATGACTTAAAGGCACACGACAAGAATCTTAGGCCTGTTACAGACTGCCAAAATAAGGCTGCTTCGGGCCTCTTTGGAGGTATGCTGTTTAAATGATGCATGCACCCTAAGAATCCAGAAGCTGCACCAAAGCTGCCCTCCAGTGCTTAGGAATACAATGTGGCTTTGGCACGACTTCTGGACTTTTAGGACCCATGCATCATTTAAATAGCATACCTCCAAAGAAACTCGAAGCAGCTTTATTTTGGCAGTCTGTAACAGGCCTTAGAGTTAGAAGGGACCCCAAAGGTCATCTAGTTAAACCCTCTGCCATGTAGGAATACACAACGAAACCATGGCTGAGAGATGCTCACCCAACTTCTGTTTAAAGACTTCCAACGATTGTGAGTCCACCACCTTCTGAGTAAATTCATTGCATTGGTATGTTCCATATAGCAAATGCTCAGGGGTTGGGCTGGTATATTGAGAAGTGCTGGTGATGCCCTCCTCTGTGTCTCACCAGTGGAAATGAATCCGTCATGCAGGGAGAGGGCCTTATTTGTTGTGGCATCCTCCTTATGGAACACTCTCCCCTTGGAGGCCTGATTGGCACCAACACTGCTTTTCTTCATCTGCTAAATGAAAACATGGGCATTTATTAAAGCTTTTGGGGCCTGATCATATTTCTCCTCTTTTTTAAAAGGTGTACATGTCCAGTGGGTCTTTGGGTCCCACTGTTCCAGGACGTCCACATGGATACCAAAGCCCATCAATGCTCAAGTTCCATTAAATACAACGTCATGATGAAATGGTGCCCCTTAGATAAAATAGCAAAATCAAAGTTTGCTTTGGGGAATTTATATATATATATATATATATTTAAAATAATTTAAAGTTGTGGATAATTGGATCTGTGGATAAAGAATATATGGATATGGAAGGCCAACTGTACATGCTTTGAACTGTTCTAGCTTTTTCTACTGTTTGAACCTGCCTTAATACCCTTTCATCCTATAAATTATTACCTTTACCTGGCACTGTTTTGAACGGTTATGCACTTTTATCGTGTTTTAACTGTTCTGTTGCCTTTACCTGCAATGGTTTTAAATTAATTAATACAATCGGCCCTCCATATCCACGGATTCAAAATATTAAAAAAGACCCCATATAAATTATGAAAAGCAAGCCTTTATTCTGCCATTTTATATAAGAGGCACCATTTTATTATCCATTACATTGAATGGAAAAAGCATCCACTTGGTAGTGGTCCAGTGCAATGGGAAATAAAGCTCGGATTCGTTTTTACTGGATAACCCGCATTAGTTAATCTGCAACCCCGTGGAAGCAATGCAGAAAGTCTGAGTTGCTGAGTAAGGGTCTGCGCTTGGTCATTCATTTACTCCTGTGATAATAGCTTCTCTTCTGCTTTCCTCCCAAAGGTCATCCCCTTGAAAGGGTTGTGGGAGGACGTCGTCCCGACTTTGCCTGCAGAGCATTTCAACGGTAAGAGAGAGGCTTGAATTCTCCCATTTTGTCTGGCAGCCAAAACCGAAGAGAGCTTTGACATAATTATTTTTTACGTAAGCAAGCATGGCGTTATGGTTTGAGTGTTGGACTGAGACTCTGCGAGAGCAGGGTTCAAATCCCTGGTTAGCTGTGGAAACCCACTGGCTGACCTATGGCATGCCACACTCTCTCAGCCTCAGAGGAAGGCAATGATGGCAAACCTCCTCTGCAGATATCCTTCAAAGGAAGCCCCATTATAGGTTCACCTTAGGTTTGATAGAAGTCAGAAATGACTCAAAAGGCACACAACAACAGCCTGGCTTTGCCTGCTGTATGGCATTTAGACATTGCTAGGTGAGGAAGGGATGTGAAATTTAATAGAAATCATGGAATCATAGGCCTGTTACAGACTGCCAAAATAAAGCTGCTTCAGGTCTCTTTGGAGGCATGCTATTTAAATGATGCCTGGGTCATAAAAGTCTGGAGGTCGCGCCAAAGCCAGACTCCATTCCTAAGCACTGGAGTGCAGCTTTGGTGCAGCTTCCGGATTCTTAGGATGCATGCATCATTTAAACAGCATACCTCCAAAGAGACCCGAAGCAGCTTTATTTTGGCAGTCTGTAACAGGCCATAGGTCCGTAAGGGATCCCAAAGGTCTAGACCAAAATATATGTGCTTGGGAAACATGAGCAGTATTACATCTCTGACAGTTTGCTGACTTAAAAAACACTTTCTTGAATCACTGATTTTCAGCTGTATAAGACATAGTTGGAGATCTACAGACATACTAGTTACAGATGTTAAAACTGATGGCCATAGGAAAGTCAGAACAGGATATTTCAATTTTCTGTTCCATTCTTGTAAATTTCTCATGTCATGTTTATTTATAGATAACATGGACCTGAGGAGGTAGACTCAGATCTACGAAAGCTCATGCTACCAATTTCTCTCTTTCGATTAGTCACAAAAGGGCTACAAGATCTCTTTGCATAATGATTTTCCAGACTAACAAAGCTATGTCTTAGAAATTCATATATATAAATTGTTGGTTTCTATTCTTGGTTGGCCTGAATTTAATATTAAGGGAACCTCAGAGGTCCGTAAAGCTGTTCTAGATCTTGCCATTTACTGATAAAGATAGTTTAAATTGCTCTTAAAACTGGAAAGGGCAAAAACGCTTCATGAATGCCAACACCAGGTATCTGATTTAAGATAACAAACCCATTATTGGCCCACACCTTCCATGAAAAATAACCTGGATAAAACTCAGTTTGGCATGGGCATCTGGGTCAAATTGCAACCGACAAGACAATTATTTGCCACACAATTCTAAATGCTGAAACTGTTGGCGAAACCCTGCCCTCACTTTTAAAGAAAATGATAACACCAAAAATATTTGTTTCCTTGTGGCCACAACTCCTGAAAAGTGAAGATAGCGCAGATCTTTTTGGGAGATCTAAAATGTCTTATTTTCCCATACAGGAATCCTTTATGACACTTACCCACTGTCAGCAGACACCTGGCACACTCATCAGTTTGGCTTCATTAAGGTAAGATCTGGCTGTGATCAAAATGAGTCTTTTTGTGCAGATACTTTTTAAGTGTCTGCACAAAATCAGGTTGTTTTTTGTGCTGCTGCGCAAATACTTTTAAAGAGGAATTCTAAAAAGCAGGCACCTGAGGTAGAGCTGGGAGCAGGGCTGGTTTAATTTGTCCAAAGGCCTGAAGCAGGTCCAAGAGACAACTTAGGAGAGGAAGGGACCACAAAGGCTATCCAATCCAACCCTCTGCAAAACTACAGCACTCCTGAAAGATGCCCATCCAGCCTCTATTGAAAGACCTCCAGAAGGGGAGTCCACCAACCTCCGATTCTGTTCTACTGTTGAACGGCTCTTTCAGTTAACAAGTTCTTCCTAATATTTAGTTGGAATCTCTTTTCTTGTACTTTTGAATCCATTGATTTTTGTTCTGATTTCTGGGGCAGCAGAAGACAAGCTTTCTCCATCTCAGTGATGGCGAACCTATGGCACGCGTGCCAGAGATGGCACTCAGAGCCCTCTCTGTGGGCACACATGCTGTCGCCCCAGCACACAGTTTGCCAGAGTTTCTTACTAGAAAGCCAGAGGGACATGGCACTTTGCAATAAATAAGTGGGGTCCGGATTGCAGTTTGGGCACTCGGCCTGTAAAAGGTTCTCCATCACTGCTCCATCTTGTACATAAGATCGCGTCTCTGTCTTTTCTAAAATTGTCGTGTATGAACTGACTTTCTGGCCTGCGACCTTAGTGAGATTATGTCAGAGTGCGAGACCAGAATCCTGGACAATCAACCAGTCAGCTTGATTGATGAATCAACAGCACTTTATTGATAGATCCAGAATCAGCAATTCTACATCACTCAGCTTCCTAGCTGAGACTGACCCCTCCCAACCAAACCAACAGCTAAATCCCCTTAGACTACTCCTCCCATTAGCCAAAAGCCCACGCAGAAAACCCCACTTCATTCTCACTGGTTCCCATCCTCCATCACTCCCCCCTCGGCTTCTATCCCCTTTAGCTGAAAGCTGCATACCAAGCCTCTGAGAGCAAGGCCTTCAAGGACACTAGATAAGCACCACCTGGCTCTACTGAACACTACTAGTCAAAGAAACCCCCATTATCCACACCAATAATATATCTGATAGAATACATCAGGATTCTAACAGATTAACACCTTGAGTCCATAGGTTGGTACGGAAGTAATACACACCATGTAGATAACAGAAAGATTTGGAGAGTTGGGAAATGACTGGGGAAGAAGACACAAACAACACAAGGGTGTCTCTTACTACTAGCTGTTGAAAAGGTGAACTGCCAGTCCTGGCGGCTTCTAAATGCTCAACTGATGTTTTACGCTATTGCAGTGCTAGAAATCTGCAAGCTGAAGAAAAAAACTCATTCTCCAAAGCTATGAGATTCTCTCTCATCTCTGCAGGGCCATGCCTATCGGCTCCTGAAACCTGGCGGCGTCCTCACCTATTGCAACCTGACTTCTTGGGGTGAGCTCCTGAAGACCAAGTACTCCGATATTGAGAAGATGTTCCAGGTGAGGACGAGAGCAAGGTGGGATGGGTGGTGGTCACTGCAGCTTTTGGAACAGGGAAGCTGATGGATAGGGCAAGGGTCCAAGACACTAACATTTGGCAAAGTGGTGCCTTCTGGCAGCTGATTTAAGCCAGCAAATCTTTTTTTCTCCATCTTTAATGTACTTGCTGTGTGCCTTCAAGTTGTTTCTGACTTACGGTGACCCTAAGTCAAACCTATCACAGGGTTTTCTTGGCACCTTTGGTTCAGAGGATATTTGTGTTTGCCTTCCTCAGAGCCTGAGAGTGTGTTACTTGCCCAAGGTCACTCAGGTTTCCAGGGCTAAGCAGGGTTTTGAACCTTGGGCTTCCAGAGTCTTTGTCCAATACTGAAACCACCGCATCATATTTCCTTATACCAGTATTGCATTTTTATCTTAGGGAGAGCCTTAAGTACACCTTGAGTTGGATGGAGGCCAGAATGCCAGTTGCTGCTTTTCATAGAATGCACAGAACGATAGATCAGGAAGGAGGCCCCAAAGGCCATTTAATCCAAACTGTTGACAAAGTGTACTGCCCAGCTAAAACCTCTTATTTACCAGGTATATTTCTTTTCAAGTGTTCCTCTAAGCAGCACACATGGGCCCTCTTCTCCTTCACAAAAATTCTTGTGAGATAGGTCAGGCTGAGACGGACCTAGTGAGTTTCATGGCTCACTAAGGACTAGAATCCCAAGAAGAAAGTCTGTCCCTTGCAGGGCTTGTTTTCATCATTGCTACAATCAGTGTGCCAGTTGCAAGTGTGTTTTTGAGCTTGCTGTTTGACACCAGTTTATTCTATAGGAAACTCAAGTAGCCCACCTAGTGGAGGCTGGGTTCAAGAAAGAGAACATACGCACCAGTGTCATGGATCTCGTCCCTCCGGCCGACTGTAGATACTACTCCTTCCCCAAGATGATCACGCCAACACTCACCAAATAGACTGCAGTCCTGAGGGGGAAACTGAAGAGAAACCAACGGAGGCAATGATCAAGTTCACCACCATTAAAAACCTCTGAATGGAGGAAACAGGAAGAAGCATAAATCTCTCCCTCAGAGACTGGAGTCAGCATCTAAGCAGCATCTTTTAACAACAAATGAGCCATTCTTTCATAAAGAAAATTTAGGTTTTGACACCTTTTCCAATATTGTGTCTTCTTGTCTCCTTTCTCTCTGCTGAAACATTCACTATTGTAATTCAGCTACTAGCGGTTTCTGAACAGCCAAAGCTGGCTCACATCTGCACCACACCACCAAAACATGGATTTGTTCTTGATCACAATCTCATCATCCACAACAAGTGTTCTGATGGGAATTGTAGTCTAAAACCACCTCTGGCATGTCTCTGTCTTCACAGCAGTGGTTCTTAACCTTTTGTCTTCTGCATGTTTTGGATTTGATTTCCCAAAAGCCATAAGGAACATGGGAGCTGAAGTCCATTATATCTGAAAGGTCAAAGGTTGAAAACCACTGCTCTGCAATGTGTGTGGGGGCTGCTTTTCCTCCAAATGTTTAACTACATCTCCCATCAGTCCTGCAAGCATAGCCAACAGTCAGGGATGATGGGAGGTGCAGTGCAACCATATTTAGAGGTCATACTGTAGAATAAACTGGCTACCCAGTTTATAGCATGAGTGAGCTAGCACACCACATTTGGACTGTGCTTCCTATCATCCTCCCATGAGTGTGCTCCCCCCCTCCAATGATTTCTGAGACATTCTCAGAGGAATGAGTGGGAAGTGAAGCCTCAAACCTCAAATGTTATATACATACATTTGCAAAGTTTATTGGGAAAGCTTTGTGCAAAGTGGTTCAAAATGTGCGCTGAAGATACAGGCAGGGTCCATCCCTGTTCAACCTCATGGGGGTTATGCCAACAGGTGCCTTGCTATTTCCGGTACCAGATCTGAAGTCTTTTCTCCCGTTTGATCTTCCTCTGGAGTTGCAAGATCCCATAGAGAAGAGCTTCAGCAGTAGGAGGGCAACCTGCAGGAAAGAAGGGGCGGGGGGACAGGTCATCATGGGGAAGAAGCAGACAGAGCTTGGAGAAGTCTTTTTTTGGAATACAGCTCCTTTGCTGAAAAAGTAACTTCTCCAACTTCTAAGAGTGTGGGGAATAGAAGAACATACTGAGGGAACCCACAACAGAAGTGGGGGACTGAGGCCAATTTCCAACGCACAAGTCCAGATACTGCAATTTTCCTATGCAGTCCCTCTCAAAATGGCATCTGTCACAGTTCTGGGACCTTGTGGGTTTGGGGTATTCTTGCATACCGTCAGCCCTCCCCATAGGCGGGCTTGTCTTACATGGCTTTGAGCTTACGCGGAAGGCAAGCCACGGCAAAAGTAATGGGGCGCGTATCTGTGCACCGCGAGCAAGTGCCCCATTATTTTCTATTGGGCTTGAGCATACGTTCTTTTCCCCATACGCCGGGGGGGGGGTGTCTGTGTATGAGGAAGGCAGGCTGTACTTACACACTGGTGAAAGTATGCAGATTTATGGGAAATATCCTCCACTTCATCTCACATTTTGTACTGAGCACATACAGAAGCGGGACAGAACGCTCTGGATCATCTCCTACGCTTACTTAGCCTAGACACATTTTTTTTGGCCACTGCCACCCAACCAGGCAAGCACTGAAATGCAGGACTGATGCTGTGCCTTTGAATATGTATTTGGAGAATTAAACCCACAAAATAAAAGAGGCACAGAACAACCTATGTCCCTCAAAACTGCTGGATCCCCAAATCCCAACATCGTCGACCATCTGTTGCGCGCAGGAGATTATAGGAACTGGAATCCCAGGACATCCTGGCAGCCACACGTTTTTCAATGTCTGTCAGCTGTAACCAAACCCCACTTTCTGTTTGGCTTCTCAATTTTGGGATTTTTACCTGGCACGTAAATGTCCACAGGCACAATTCGGTCGCAGCCCCTCACAACAGAATACGAATAATGGTAGTAACCACCACCATTGGCACAGCTGCAAAGAAATGGAGAGGGGGGAGAGTCACATTTTTGATGTGTCTGGTTTTAAAAGTCACACTTTGCAAAAGACAAGGGTACTAGCCTCTTCCAATATCATGCAGCTCAAATGTGTTGGGACTACAACCAGCATTCTCAGGCACATGGGACCTGTAGTCCAACACATGAGAAAGCCTGTTCTACATAGAGGGCACTGAAAAGGCTGGGTGTCACAACCAAGGAGGCCCTGGTGCAAAATAGCAGATAATATATATGTTGCATTTCTCACTAATTCTCCACGCTCAAAAGCACTTTGCAAAGGTTAGGAAGCGCTGACTGGCCAGGGTCAACAGTTGCACTTCTGGATAGTCCAATGATCCAGAACTTGGAAATGTTCCTACAGTTCCCAAACACAGTCATCTTTGTTTGATTCGTGACTTTGAGGTCATTCTTGGAAAAGCAAAACCTAGGACCAGGAAAACAGTTTTGACACTGAAGTGCTCCATGCAGCTGTTTTCAAAGCACTTTCATTAAGGCCTAAATACTGTGAAGGCACCAGATCCTGTCTGACTTTGGAAGCTAAGCAGAGTCATCCCTAGATAATACATGGATGAGGGACCAGCAAACATTATTAGATGCTGTAGGCTGTATTTCAAAGGAAGGAACTGGCAAAACCAATTGTGGGTTCCTTGCCTAAGAAAACCCCATGAAACTCATAGGCTGGTCAAAAGTAGCACACAGACACACTCTCTCAGCTATGTTCAGGATTTTGTGGTATCGAATTGTGGCAGAAACACCAGCAAAGTGTCAAAGAGACAAATTAGAAAGAGAAAATCCAAAAGGAAAAGAGAAAAAAGGGAATCAAAGACAGACACGACTCTAGGTATCAACATAACAATTTTTTTTTACCTTCCCATGGACACGACGTAACGCGGCTCAGGCATCTGGTCATAGACCTGCCAAGACAGAAAATGTGACAGTCTAGTGGAAGTTCCCGGTTGTCCCTCTTTCTGTTGCCCCACCAACTTCTTTTCAGCTCTTGTATGAACACATAGGAAGTCTGAAAAGGACCAAGCTTGCGGAATGCCTCATAGAATACAATACATACAATCTTAGAGCTAAATGGGATCCCGAGGGCCAGCTAGTCCAACCCCCTGCCATGCAAGCATCCACAGCTAAAGCACTCCTGAAAGATGACAACTCAACTTCTATTTCAAGACGCCCAAAGAAAGAACTCCACCACCCTCAGAGGCAGTCCATTCCACTGTCTTACAGTAAAAAAGCAAGCAAGAGGATCTTGTAGCACCTTTGAGATTAACTGAAAGAAACAAGCTGGTAGCATGAGCTTTCATAGACCTGAGCCTACCTTCTCATGCACCCAAAGAAGTAGACCAAGTCTACAAAAGCTCATGCTACCAACTTCTCTCTTTCAGTTAGTCCCAAAGGTGCTACAAAATCTCTTTGCATTATGATTTTCCAGACTAAAGTGGCTATGAATTTAACAGTAAATCAGTTCTTCCTTATGTTTAGGAGGAATCTCTTCTCTTGTAATTGGAACCCAGTGGTTTGTACTCTTGTCTCTGAAGCAGCAGAAAACATGTTTGTGCCATTTTCTACCTAACATCCTTTCAGATATTTAAAGATACCTATAATGTCAGTCTTCTGTTCTCCAAACGAAACACACTCACAATGTTTTCCAAATCTCTGACCATCTTGCTCAGCCTCCTCTGGAGACGTTCCAGCTTGTCAATATCCTTCTTGAACGATGGTGACCAGAACTGGATGTAGGATCCCAGGTGGGGCCTGACCCTCGATCTGGACACTAGATGCCTATTAGTGCAGCATCACACTGCTGACCCAGGTGGTCTACTAAGACCGCTAGATCCTTTTTGCATGCATTGCTTTCACATCAGTTGCCACACATCCTATTTTTATGCTAACCCATACCTTCCGGAGGGCAGGGGCCATCTTGTTGGTCAAGGTGCCTGCCACGATCATGACATCGGCTTGCCGGGGGCTGGCTCGGAAGACCACACCAAAGCGGTCCATGTCATACCGCGGGGCAGCCATATGCATCATCTCAACAGCGCAGCAGGCCAGCCCAAAGGTCATGGGCCACAAGGAGCTCTGGAAGGGGGAAGCACAGGAACCTGTTGTGTTCTGCAGTATTCCTTAATTTATACCCTCTTTTTTCTCTAAAGGATCTTACAAGGTAAGAAACGAGATAGCAGTGAAAATATGTATAGCTAAAAACATACCATACATATTTCAGTGGTGTACTCTTACATGACAGGGGTTGGATTAAATGCCCTTTATCAACTCTGTGATTCAAAGAATATCAGCCCTTGATATATTTGAAGAGGGCTACAATATCACTGACTGAGGAAAGTGGCACTCAAGAATTTTCCTAAAATTGAATTTGGCCAACAAAGGTTCCCCATTCTCAATCAATGTGACTGCAGGTCTTTTTTAGGAAAGGATTTTGAAAGCTTTGTTGTTGTCATGTGCCTTCAAATCATGTCCAACTAATGGAGACCCTGTCATTGAGTTTTATTGGCAAGATTTATTCAGAGCGGGCTTGCCACCTCTGCCTTCCTCTGAGGCTGGGTGAGTTTCTATGGTTGAGTGGGGATTCACACTCCCTAGCTTCCAGGAGTCCTAGTCTAACACTCAAACAAGGACTCCTTACATACTACAAACTATTAAGCTTCAAACTTCAAACTAGGCTCCAGCTGTAAACTAGCCATGCTACAGGCCCTCAAACTAAAAACCAGACCTCATCTTTGTTGTTAAGTGCCTTCAAATCAATTCATGGCAACCCTTCTGTAGGGTTTTCTTGGTGAGATTTGTTCAAAGGGGCCTTTCTTTGAGCATGAGAGTGTGTGATTCCCAAGACCACCAGTGGATTCTCAGGCTGAGCAGGGATCTGAACCCTGGCCTCCTGGAGTCCTAGGCCAGCACTAAAACCACTTCACATGCTGTCTCTTAAAGGGTTTATCTCTGTCATTTAAAAGGTTTGCCACTGCCTTCTCTGAGGCTGAGCAAGTGTGACTTGACCAAGGCCACTCAGTGAGTTTCCACAGCAGGGCAAGGATTCGAACCCTGGTTTCCCAGTGTCCTGGACCAGCACTCAAACCACTACACCACGTTGCATCTCTTTTCCAAGACAAAGATAAACCCATGGTGGGAGCAGAAAAAGAGCCTCTTGTCTCTGAAACTCACCCGACGAACCCAGTTAATCAAGTCATCCAGCTTGGTGATGACATACTCTCCTCGACTGTTGGGGACAAGAGGCTTCTTCTGAACCATCACGTTTTTCTTCGACTGAACAGTAGCGGGACTGTGGAGAAATGGTACTAGTGGAAAGAAGGCCTTGGCCAAGAGACAGAGCTAAAGCACCTCATCAGTAAAACCCAGCTGGAACAAGCCCTCCCTCTCTCAAAAAACTCTACCTCATCCAGCATTTTGGATTCTTTGTGGGGCTACCAGTTCCCTCTGGAGCATTTGCAAGCATTTACACAGATCCTGATGACCTCAGAACCCAGACTGACTCATACAGGAAGATACGATTTGCCAAACAGAATCATAGAATAGCTTGGACCAGAGCAATATAGGACTTTATAGGTTATAACCAGCACTTTGAATTGTGTCCAGAAACAAATAACAATGGGCCCTTGGTATCCACTAGGGTTTTGTTCCAGGACCCCTTTGGATACCAAAATCTGTGGAGACTCGCGTCCCATTAAATACAATGGATAGTAAAATGGTGTCCCTTATATAAAATGGCAAAATAAAGGTTTCTTTATAATGTTTTCCCATATTTTCAAGCTATGGAAGCTTGAATAGGTGGATAAAGAACCCGTGGGTACAGAGGGCCAACTGTAACAATGAAAACCAGGGCACTGGATGGCCAATGCTAAAAACTGTTGACTGAATATTGACACTTAAAAAAATGTGTTGCGGGATTTGGGTAGGGAGAAACTGTAAGGGGCACATTTGTCTATTCACATTGTAGAGGGTTAAGGATACATGATTTCTGGACTACAATTGCCATCAGCCTCAGATAGCATGGCCAATAGTCAGGGATGATGGCAGTGGTTGGATCTGGAGCATTCTAGAGGATGCTCTGTTAAGCTCACGTTAAGGAAAGCTGCTACAACCCTGATGTCAGATGTGGGGAACCTCTGGCCTTGGGACTGGGCCCAGATCTTCTCTCAAACTGGAATTCAGCCACCAGAGAGGGGCTGAAAGGTACTCCCCCCTTGTATTGCTTCCTTATTGGGGCTCAAAACCTTCCCTCTCCACACCCTTCCATCCACACCCTCTGATTTAGGAGGCCTGGTTGCCCAAGAAGAAAAGATTTGGGACTACCTCTCTGCGCCGTCAACAGTGGGCGTCTGGTGGACTGAAAGAGCAGTGGACGTCGTGACCGGCCTGTTCAAAGAAAGAAAAAGCAGTCCTGATGGTTTTCCAGAAGGACACCCAGCTTCCCTGCCAACCCCATGTCTATTCACAGGAGGCACTCAGGGGACAGAAACTGCAAAGTGACTTTTGTCCAGACCTGCGGTTCTCAACCTGTGGGTCGCGACCCCCTTGGGGTCGAATGACGCTTTCACAGGGGTCGCCTAAGACCAATTCATAACAGTAGCAAACTTATAGTTATGAAGTAGCAATGAAAATGATTTTATGGTTGGGGGTCACTGCAGCATGAGGAACTGTATTAAAGGTTGAGAACCACTGGTCCAGACTGTCTGTCACCTTCCTTTGCATGTTAAGTCAATGCCAATTCCTCCATCAATCCTTTGCAACAAGGCGATGGGAAGCTGTGGGAGCGGGTGCGCTTACCTCGAAAGAAGCCAGCCACGTGGGGCCACACGAGAAACTGGAACGAAACGAGAAAAAGAGGAAAAATTAGAAAACGTTGGCCATCTGATTGCAAAAGTGGGCAAGGAATTATAGAGCGGACTCCCACCCATTGAGTGCGGCCAATGCAAGCAAAGTATTCCTTAACTATAGTTTTCGGTGGGTTTTTTGAGCTGTGAAGACGCCAGCCACAGTTGTTGGTGAAATGTCAGGAATAAACTCTTCTAGAACATGGTCACACAGCCCAAAAACCCACAAACTATGGATGCCAGCCATGAAAGCATTCAGCTTCACATTGTTCTTTAAGTCACTCTCCTCCAGTGGGGAAAGCTAGAGAGGCTTGGGGGGGAAACTCCCCATAGTGGGCCATTGGGGTCAGGTTGAGCCCTTAGGTTGCTAAGGTCCAAAACACCCTGAAGAAATAATCCAGTTTGAGACCACTTTCACAACCCTGGTTCAGTGCTAGGGAATCCTGTGAGTTGTAGTTTACTGTGGCCCCAGAGCTCTCTGACCAGGAAGGCTCACAAAACTACAGCTCCCAGAATTCCCTAGCATTGAGCCAGGGCAGCTAAAGCGGCCTCGTAGGTTGTTTTTGCAGAGTGTTTTGCACCTAAATTCATCTCCTGCAAATTCTCCAAGCATTCAGGATCCATTTAATAGGCACTTGTCTAGCCATATAAGATTGCAAGTCCTCTATCATGGGATGGGTTAGAAGCAACCCTTGGGCTGTATCAGTGAATGGGACTGAAACTCCCATCAGCCCCAGACAGACACAATCTAAGACTAGGACCTCAACCTTCACTCAACTCTTCTGCAGAATTGGGTGAAGGCTGGCCTTGGTAAGATCTTGCATGATACCTCCCCCATCATTGCTGGCTGTGTAGCACAATGGGAGTTGTAGTCCCAACATATCCGGAGGGTGATGAGTTGGGGAGGTGGTTGAAGTAGGAGAAACAGTGTGTTCTCATTCTAACTGGAGTACACAACTCCTTTGTTGCAACACCTCCATGGCTGCTGGTCTGTTTCCGGGCAGAATTCAAGGGGCTGGCGATGAACTACGAAGCCTTTTGCAGGTCCAGGTGATCCCAAGGATTGACTTCTTCCTTCTTTCTTAGATTGTACACCATGGGCAGGTTTACTCTTATCTATTTCACTGTTTGTATGTACAGTGCTATATAAATAAAGCCTAATAATAACAACGATCTTGTCTGTGTATCCTATTGGTACATTTTGTGGGAACAGAGGAGATGGGGCCTTTTCTGTGGATGCTCCCAGGCTCTGGATAGATGAGATTGGCTTCTGGTTATCTTTCCATAGGATGATGTTTGAAGGGAGGGAGGGAATAACTGGGATACTGGGTTTAGTATGGATTCTTTTAATGGTAAGCTGCCCCAATTGTCTTTTGACAGAGAGGCAGGGTAAAAATAAAGTTTATTATTATTATTATTATTATTAGTCAGTGAAGACCTTTCTGTTCGCATTTGCTGTTTGTTTTTTGTAATGTCTGTGCTTTTAACTGCTTTGAATTTTATTGATAGTTTAATTATAGTCAGAAATGGAATTATAAAAATAAAAAATATATAAAAATATAATATTAATAATAATACTGCTGGGTGTTGTAGCAGAATTATTATTATTATTTATTAATACTGAATTATTATTACTCAGAATTATTATTATTTAATAATAATAATAATAAAATAATAATAATAGTAATGCTTGGTGTTGTAGCATAATAATAATCATAATAATAGTACTGCTGGGTGTTTGTAGCATAATTAGTTATTATTAAGTATTTTATTAATTCTGAATTATAACTATTACTCAGAGTTATTAAGTATTTTAATAATAATAAAATATTAAAATAAATACTAAAAATATAAAAATAATAAAATATAATAATAATAGTACTGCTGTTGAAGCAGAATTATTATTATAATATAATAATTTTTGAATTATAATAATATTATATTATATTATATATTATTATTATTATTAGATTTTCCACCCGCCTTTCTTATGCTCAATATATAGAATCATGAGTTGGAAGAGACCGCAAAGGGCCATCCAATCCAACACCACTTGCATGCAGGAAAGAATTATTATTACTTATTATTATTCCTGCCAGGGAGCTCTGGGTCCCCAATAAACTACAATTCCCAGGATTCCACAAGCACAATGGAACAACCACCCCCCCCAAAAAAGGCCTAGCGGCGGTGTTGAGGGTCTCAAAAGAAGCTTCCGAAGCTCTGCCTCGCCTTTCCCCCTCACACAGCCTCGGAAGCCTCCCGGAAGGCCATTAGCTGCTGCTGCCGCGCTCCTTCCTCCCCTGAAGAGGACTCACGCCAAAGGCAGCCATTTTGGCTCACCGGCGCTTTCCTCCCTTTTTTCCCTTCAAAAAGCCACCTTAGCGGAACAGCGCTGGTTCTCCTCCTAAAGGCTCCGGGGGGAAACTGCAGCCGCCGCCACTTCCGTTCCGAGAAAAATAAGGATTCCGAAGCCCGCTCGCCCCCGGCGCCAGGAAGAGAATAGGCCCCTTTTAGCCTAATCTATTGGCTGGACACGCCCCTTCATTACATAACCCGCCCCTCTGTTGTGGGCAGAACAGCCCTCTTCCTCCTGTACCATTATTACAAACCCCGCCCTTCGTTGACGCCGACGCGGCCATCTTGGTTATGGCAGCCCGCCCCCTTGTCTTTTTCCTGGCGCGCCCCTTTATTGCCTCTTCCTTCTTATTTGACGCGGGCGCGGCCAATCTTTGTTACGGGCAGAACGGCCCCTTGCTTTTTCCCTTCCTTTTCCCCCCAAGCTATTAATTTGCACAACCGGAGCCCCTTGTCCGAATCCTCCCTGGGTTGCAACAGTTGCTGGCATCTGAATATAAGAGCCTTAAAGCAACCCCCGTCCTGGGTGGGGCTCGAACCACCCAACCTTTCGGTTAACAGCCGAACGCGCTAACAGATTGGCGCCACAGAGACGCCGCTTCCCCCTCTGCCTCGCTGTTTGGCCTTAGCCCTAAAGAAGCCCTAAACCGTAAAACCCTCTCTGTGTCAGGGACATTATAGTGGCTTTTCCCAAAGACAGAGCAGTTGCACTATGTTATGTTGGTATCCCAAGGGCCCACTATATTTGGAAGCATATTCAGGGGCAGCTTTTTTAGCCACACACCGCAAAGTGCAATAGCACCACCAAACCCCAAAAGCAGGGATACCTTTATGGGACAACCAAAATGCACAAAACACATGATGCAACCTTCGAAGCTCCACTGGGTTTTCTTCATCGAGGTGTTAAATAAAAATCGTACGGAAGAAGAAAGAAAAATATATAAACACGGCAAAGTTAGTTCACGAGCTTGGGAATTTCTCAAGGTGGTTGTTGTTGTTTGTTCTTGGAGGGAGATTATGCAAGGGGGACTCCTGAGAAAGTTTGAGGCTTGGTTTTTGTTCCAAACACATTGCAGAAATAATCCATTTGAGACCGCTTTAACTGCCCTGGCTCAATGCCCCAATGAACATGGAAAACCCACAAATAACACAAACAGCCATGTTTTTTACCTGAGAGGACGCCTCCTAGGAATCTCGAGGTCCTCCAGGGCAACTCTGTGGTCAATGTCCGAACAGACACGGCCATAGAACTGCACTGGAGGAGCTACAAAGCCTAGGAGCGGTTCTCTCCAGGAATCTCTAGGTCCTCCAGGGCAACTCTATGGCCAACGTCCGACGACACAACTGGCCATAGAGTTACACTGGAGGAGCTGACAAAGGCCTAGGTAGAATGTCCTCTCTAGGAATCTCTAGGTCCTCCAGCAACTGGTGGTCAATGTCCGACAGACACTGAGCATAGAAATTGTGCTGGAGGAGCTACAAAGGCCTAGTAGTGTCCTCGCTAGGAATCTCTAGGTCCTCCAGCAGTCAACTGTGGTCAACGTCCGACAGACACTGAGCATAGAAATTGCACTGGGAGGACTACAAGGCCTAGTAGTGGTCCTCTCTAGGAATCTCTAGGTCCCCAGACACTCTGTGGTCGACGTCTGACAGACCTGAGCATGAAATTTGCGCTGGAGAAGCTACAAAGGCCTAGTAGTGTCCTCTCTAGGAATCTCTAGGTCCTCCAGGCAACTCTGTGGCCGACGTCCGACAGACACTGAGCACAGAAATTGCGCTGGAGGAGCTACAAAGGCCTAGTAGTGTCTCTCTAGAGATCTCAGGTCATCCAGGAGACTCTGGGGTCGACGTCTGAACAGACACGAGAGCAAAAAATTGCGCTGGAGAAGCTACAAAGGCCTAGTAGTGTTCTCTCGAGGAAAGAACATAGAGGTCTCCAGGGGCAAATCTGTGGCCAAAGTCAGACAACACTGAGCATAGAAATTGTGCGGGAGGAGCTACAAAGGCCTAGTAGAGTGGTTCTCTAAAAAAAAAAAGGAATCTCAGGTCCGCCAGGGCAAATTGGGCCAACGTCCGACAGAACAACGGAGCAATAAAATTGTGCTGGAGGAGACTACAAAGCCTAGTAGAGTGTTCTCAGCTAGAATCTCTAGGGTCCTCCAGGGCAACTCTGTGGCCAACGCCGACAGAACACTGAGAAATAGAAAATTGGTGCTGGAGGAGCTACAAAGGCCTAGCAAAGTGTTCTCTCTAGGAATCTCTAGGTCCTCCAGGGCAACTCTGTGGCCAACGTCCGACAGACACTGACCATAGAATTCTGGAAACTGTAGTTTTGTGAGACATGTATCCTTCTCTGTCAGAGATAGCTCTGGTGCCACAATAAACTACATTTCTCTGGATTTCCTAGCCTTGAGCCAGAGCAGTTCAAGCCATCTCAAACTGGATTATTTCCGCAGTGCGTTTTGCACCACAGTCACGAACAAAAGTAGGACACGACCAAACCAAAGCTAAAAACACTCGTATCAAAGTCAATTCAGGTTTTTTAGTCCTGCTCACAACGGAAGGCATTTGGGGAATTCCTCCAATCCAGATAGAAGGTTGAAATTGCAAAAGATTGCTGAGAG